>NW_007250809.1:1030575-1063768 GCF_000164805.1 Carlito syrichta
CCCCGCCGTGCCACGCCTCTCTGGGGCCGCTTCCTCCCCGGGGGCCTGCAGCCCCGGGAGGAGGTGACCTGCCGTCCCCTCACCGTCAAGGGAAGGCGGATTCTTCCTGTCACCTCTCGCTCGCCGTGTGTCCCGGGGGACGTGACCTTCCCTCCTCGGGTCCTGTTTCCTTGTCAAGAAAATAAAAATGCTTCCCTGGACAGCCGCTCCAGCTCCTTTCAGCGCTCGGATTCTGTGGGCCTGTGAGTTCCCAAGAAAAAACCTCCCGGACCAAACCAAAACAAAACTAAACGAAAAGCAGATGGATTGGCCGCACCCCTTTAGACTAATGAGGGCTGACCGTCACTTGCTAGAAGACAGTCGTTGCTCATTTAACAGCTCATTTAGTCTCAGTGGTTCGGCCCGACATCCCAGCACTTTGGGAGGCTGAGGTGAGTGGATGGCCTGAGCCTGCGAGTTCGAGACCCGCCTGGGCAACTTGGCGAGACCTCGTCTCTACAACACATCAAAAATCAGCCGGGCGTGGTAGCACGCCTGTAATTTCAGCTCCTTGGAAGGCCGAGGCGGAAGGATCGCCGGAACCCAGCGGGTCGAGGCCGCGGTGGCCGGGAGCGGTCACTGCACTCCAGTCTGGGTGACAGAGTGAGACTCCAACTCAAAAGAAAGAAAGAAAGAAAGAAAGATTTACAATAAGAAAAAACACAAATCATAGAAAATTTCATTCACCAGAACACCCCTAAAATATTTCTAAATTTTTCCATTTGAACTCATAAACAAGATTTAATACCAATAGATGATGGAAAATGCTGAGAAACAAGAGCGTGTACAACAAGCACGTCAGAAATTTGTTGACTCTTACACCATTTGAACAAAAATCCTGAGTATCTAGATGCGGGATAAAGAATACTTAGGGCTTTGGAGAATGGGCTGAGACCATATTTCTCTTCATATTGTTGTACCATACAGGAAGAACCAGATTTGAAAACTGGTTTCTTCCACCAGCTGTGATAAAAGTGTTTACTTTATAGAGGTGTTGTAAAGATGAATACAGGGCGCATAACTGGGCCTCAGTAAATGGAAACTATTATTGGAGGAAGAGATGGAGGAGGAGGAGAATACAATTTAACCAAATACTAAAAGTTGACCAGGGCGAAGAAGTTCACTTGTTATTCTAGAGAAATGTGCCTTCTCCCCCATGATAGCCTTAAGTTCTCAGGAAAGATTGAGGGCACTTCTTCTCCTTGCCCTTTTCTATGCCTGTGACACGTATCATTAACCAACCTACCCAGCACTCTTCAATTAGTCTGCCCCAGGCTTCGAATCCCTCAACAGGAAGCCTCTTCTGGTCTGTTTAAACTTGTTGCTGGAGATAAAATGTATCTGCCATTCCTGATTTAAGGATTCAGCAGACATCTCCTCCAGACCAGGATGATTAAGTTTAATTTTTCTACAAGGCTAAAGGCTCAAGTCTAGCCCAAGGAGGAATGATTGGAGTTTTAGAAAAGGCTTAGCCACATTATAGTACATGTTTATTTCTTGAATAATCAGTCACTAGTTTGTTTTTATTTAGTTTAACTCTGTCTGTTCTACATTTGGAAGTATTACTTCCAAATGGGATATCTTGAAAGTAGCTTTTTAAATTTT
Organism: Carlito syrichta; assembly: GCF_000164805.1. Taxonomy (NCBI): domain Eukaryota; kingdom Metazoa; phylum Chordata; class Mammalia; order Primates; family Tarsiidae; genus Carlito; species Carlito syrichta. The sequence goes on from NW_007250809.1 coordinate 1,032,220, forward strand.
ACTTCTTTGACCTTGGAATCACATGCCCCCGCCCTTTCTTATAATTAGAGATGTTTTTCCTAAAACTAAGAGGGACTTGGACTCCATCTGAACAGAAAATAGCTCCAGGAGGCCAACAGAAGAAAAACCTACTAGGTCAATGATCTGGAGGGCTGATTCAGCTAGGAGCAATTGTGTTCAAAGAAGAACCACCCCTAAGGTTTGGTTCTTAATGTGGCTATTAAATAGACTCAACAGAGTGGCTCTAACACCCTGAAGGCAGAAGCCCTGACCAATCATATCAGAGTCTCTGCAGATGCTGCTCAGGCATCAACTGGTATTTGGTATGTTTTCATTTTGTTTTTAATATTTTGTAGAGATAGGGGTCTTAATATGTTGCCCAGGCTGGTCTCACTATGTTGCCCAGGCTGCTCTCAAACTCCTGGCCTCAAGTGATCCTTCCACCTTGGTTTCCCAAAGACCTGGGATTATAGGCATGAGCCACCAAGACTGGTGGTATCTGAATTAAAATTTCTCAAGTCATTCTAACGTGCAGTCAGAGAACCTTTGAACTAAAGTTTGGAAAGTTACAGAGTATTCCTTGTATCCCAAGCATTGAGGTAGGGATGTTACTGGCATTTTCTTGGCAGGAATATGGGTTCAATGTTGTTATATTACTTTACATGCCTGGAACAGCTCCTTTGCAATGAAAAATTGTCCCACCTTTTGAATGTCCTGCTGGATATTGATATACTTGAAAAACTTACATGATCTGGAACTTAACTCCACCTTACATGTAAACACAAAGCATTTCTTGCATGGTTTTAGTTACTGTACACTGAATTTCCGCAGATTGTAATCAACATATAAATCAAGGTAGAATTGTAGTTTTTTTCCAGTTGAAACTTTGTTAAGAGTTAGTTGCTTACCTTTTGAGATAGTCATGTCAGCTACATCAGCAACATTTGTGGTATCTCATAGTCAGCATTTGTAGTTTTGGTACAAATGGTAATTCTGTGTACAGGTACAAGCATCTGATGATCTCATTATTCTTGGCTGTTTACTTATTGAAATATAGGTAACTTCACTGTAAAACATATTCATTTCATGTCTCTTTATGACAAAATACTGATTTTCAAATATTGTGAGTTTAGCTGGATTATATAATTTGAGTTTCATTTCTGGATAAGAAGTATGGTAATATGAAATATTTCTTATAAAAAGAGACCTTACAATTGATATAAGTTTAGGAACCTCTGATCTAGGAATTCCCTTCCTGGTCTATGATATGGCTTTCTCAGCTTACATCTCTGTTTACTGAGCATGAAAATTCCAGCAGGCCCTAATGGCAGGGGCGTTAACTTTGAGCAAGTGACTTGATGTCACCATGCTTAGTTTCCTCATCTGTAAAAAAAAAAACAAAAACCGACTAATAGCAGTTACCTCATAGAACTGTCTAGAGAATTAATTGGGATTAACCATAAAAAGCACTTTGCAAGTTTTCTGGCATGTAGGAATCACAAAATAAAAGGTTTCTGTTTTGACGACGACTATGATGATGATGACAATGATGAGGAAGATAAATTAAGTTGTCCATTCTGAGAGAGCTCAAAGACTCTTTAATCCATTACTCAGTCGAATACATCATCTTCACGTTTCTTCTTTCCTTAACGTCAAATACTGCCCAGAGCAGGTAATATGGGATGTCTCATCTTTGACAGAAACACCTTGCATACTCTCTGCTTCTTCATTCCTGTAATTGTTTTGAGCAATTTTCATGGAACAAATCTCAGGATCTTTCCTGTTAGTGTCTAATAAACTGCTACAGATTTTATCATGGTGTCAGCACCTGGAGATATGCCACTGTGATGTGACATTCTGTGTCTTCCAAAATGGAGCCAGCATAAACATCTTCTGTTTGTTTGCTATTTCCCCTCTTCACCTCACTTATTATTCTTTTCTTTCATTCTTTTCTCCACATAAACTTAGTGAGAGAACTGCCTTCTCTTTGGAAGAATCTAGACATTCTGTGTTATCATATGGATGGAAGGGCTCCAACTCTTCTTTAGCAGCTAGTCAGTAGACCAAAAACCAGGATCACAGTTTCTTCCCTATTTCCTACTCAACCCTGACTTTGCTCACCTGGAGTTCTTGCAAGTGAAGAGACTGCGTTTTCCTCATTCAGAATATCCACTGTCTTATCATTGTCAGAGTCTGTCCACTGTCTATGCCATAGACACTCAAGTTTGATGAACATAATAAGCCAGCCAGGTCTGTCCAGGAACAGTCCATATAATTCAGTTCTTCACAGCGAGGACCTTCAGCACCATGGTAGGGGTGTTGGGGCGGGGTGGGTTGGGGAATAGCCAGTTATGGATTTCCAACTGAGGAAGCATTGAAAAGATATTGTAAGCATCCAATACTGTGTGGCAGGATGACACAGCAACCACCCGAGATAGAGGAAAATCCATCTACATGTTAAAAACCCCAGAAATGAAGAATCCACAGACAGTGACTAATGTGTCTAGTAATAGAATTTCTTCTTACTTAAGGAGAGTTAGTGTTTATTGAGTACTTGTTAACAACCAGGAATAATATTAAGCCTTTTATATTCATTGCCTTAGCTAATGCTTGTAAAAGTCCTCTGAGTTAGGAACCAGACAACTCCATTTTACAGATGAGAAAACTGAAGTTCAGAGAGGTTAAGCTACTTGCCCAAATAAGTGATAGGGTTCAAATTCAGCCCTAGTATGTTTATCTCCAAAGACCAGGAGATTCACTGTTATGTTTTATGCTATATTGGCTTACCTGAACCCTCATGCTCCTTGAATTTGTTTCTGTTTCTGACATAACCACTAGTCTCCCCCCAAACCCCGTGCTTGACCTCAGCCCCAGACTAAGCAGACCAGCACCATCTAATGGAAATATAATATGAAGCATACATGTGAGGCACATATGTGATTTTCAATTTTCTAGTAGCCACATTTTTAAAAAGTAAAAAGAAATGGGGGCCAGGTATAGTGGCTCATGCCCGTAATCCCAGCACTTTGGGAGGCTGAGGCGGGAGGATCTCTTAAGCCCAGGATTTCGGGACCAGGCTGAGAAATATAGTGAAACCTCATCTTTATAAACACACACACAGACACACACACACACACACACCTACACACCTACAGGAAATGAGGGAATTTATTTTAATAATATATTTTATTTAACCCAATGTGTCCACGTTACCATTTCAGCATGAAACGAGTATAAAAAGTATTAATGGCATAATTTATAGTTTCTGACTAAGCCCTTGCAGTCTGGTGTGTACTTGATACTTGGTGCATGGCTCAGTTCTGACTGCGTGCAGTTCTTCTGCTCAATGGCCACATGTGTCTAATCACTACCAAACTAAACATCAAAGGTCTAATTCATAGACCCCCATAGACTCTTAATAATCTTCAGGGCTCTTCTTGAAATTCTCTCAGAAGATAAAAAGAACAGAATTGCCAGGGGGAAAAGCCTGCTTTTAGGTATTGGCTTGATTTGATCCAAGAAACGAATAACTAAACAGAACAGACTTCACAACTATCACCACAACCTGTAGTCTGTTTAGTTGCCTAAGATCCGATGAGAAGTGAGCGACAGAATCAGCATCATTATGTATCATGTGTTAGGTGTCTTCATGCTCTTAGAGGGAGGTTGGGCACGATATGAAGATCAGTAAACCTGGGCACGGTGGCTCAAGTTGTGATCCCAGCACTTTGGGAGACTGAGGTGGGAGAATCGCTTGAGCCCAGGAGTTCGAGACCAGCCTGAGCAACATAGCAAGACCTCATCTCTACCAAAAAAATTTTAAAAACTAACTGGGCATGGTGGCATGTGCCTGTAGTCCCAGCTACTCAGGAGGCTGAGGTAGAAGGATCACTTGAGCCCAGGAATTTAAGGCTATAGTAAGCTATGATCTTGCCACTAAACTCCAGTCTGGGCAATAGAGTGAGACCCTGACACACACACACACACACACACACACACACACACACACACACACACACACACACACTCGATCAGAAAGCTCCAGGTCCCTGACCATAGGGTGTCCCATGAAGCCAGTTCACAAAAATCAACAGACAGGCCACCATGTCCTCCCAGTCCTTCTTCTCCTCACATTCACTCTCATCTCTGCCCCTGTTGGAAAGGCCGGGTGCATGAGCCAGGGCTAACCAGTGTGGGATAGTCCCCATCCTCCTCACATCTGGACACAGAGAAAACAGCACCTCCCTTTATCCCCAGGCGCTGGAGTATCCTCTACCCCAGGGGTTTTGAAACTTTGATGCACATTAGAATCACCTGGAGGACTTGTTAAAACTCAGATTCTGTGCTCTGCCCCAAGAGTTTCTGATTTGATTGATCTGAGAGGGGGCCAAAGATTGTACCTTTCTAGCAAGTTCCAAGGATGCTGGTGCTGCAGATCAGAGGACTACACTTTGAGGACCAGGGTTGGTTCCTGCGTGATCAGCATATCACGCAACGGCAAGAACAAACGTAGGACAGGATACAGGCACCTTTTTCGCTCTCGATGAGTCAAATGTGATTTTTAAATAGTAGATATATTTGGCTATTTCTTCCTGACCCTCATTATTTTCTGCTAGTCCAGAAAGGAATGAAGCAGTCAAGATAAAAAGAAAAACGACTAAAGGGAAAAAAATAAGGTGACAGGGAGACTGACGGGAAATAGGAAGCAGGCCTGAGGTAGATCCCGGGAGTTGAGGACTGTGGAGAATCAAGTAAGCTCTGTGTTCAGAGAGGGATAGGGCAGCACAGCGGCCTCCAGCCCCCTGGACTGGAAACAAGCTTGCTCCTCAAAGCTACAGAGACATTTTACACAGATTGTTTTCCTCTTTGTTTTTTAAGAGAGGAAACTGCGGTTGAACTCTGTGTGCCAGGGGGCAGTCACAAAACACCAGAGTCTTGGAGGTTAGCATTTCAGGCCCCATGCGGTGTTCACCCCCCTCCCCCACTCAGCCCCTGTGTGGGCTTTTTCATCTCTAACCTCTAGGGCGCCTGTATTTTAAACGGAGAGGCAGTGAGAATTACTGAGTTGCAAGCAGCTGGGAATTTGGAATGCATCTCTGGGGATACACACTGAGCTTGGCTCAGAACTTCCAAGAAAACAGTGGGAGGGGAGGAAAAACAGTGCAATGACACTACGCCTGGCAAGGCCCGCCTCGGCCTTACTGAGTCGCCAAGAGATTGCATTCCAGCTGCACCGCAGTGACCCAATGTTCCAGTAAACAAGGAGGGGATGAGATGGATAGACCTCAGATCAGGCTACCCTGGAGCTTTAAAAATAGAACAAGGAGGTGGGTTGTTGGGGGGAGGGGCTGGCAGGGTGTGGCCAGGGGAGAGAGTGGCCTCAGTGCACATCTTGGGTTACAAAGGCACTCCCACACTACCCACTGGAACACTCACTTCCAGTAGGGCTTGGATAAACCCCCCAAATTCATGTTCTAGCCTCACCATGGTCAGAAACTGGTGACCTCCCTTAAGATCTTTGCTATGAACATAAGGGTGTCCAAGGGTAAAGTAAGGAGACGCTGACTCAGGTCAAGCCAGGCCGCTGACCAACGGCATCTATTCTCTAAGCAATACTGTGGCCTTCCAAAAAGACAAAGTGAGCTGCAGCAGACAAGTACAGTCATTCTGTCCATTTCCCCATTTGATTTCACGGTGTGAAGTCACTGACTGATGACCCTGTGATTCTTCAGGTTTATGTGACCCTTCCTGCCTCACTCCCTCCTGATTTCTCCTGTCTCCACTTCATTTCACCAGCCCAGTCAATGAATCTAAGGAACAATCAGAGAGGTTTAGGAAAAACCTGAGGAAGAGTGTCCTGGCTCAGACAGCAAGGTTCTGGAATTTCCTTCCCTAAGTGGCTATCTGTCTGGAGTATCTTGGGGCTTTGTAGCACAGCATATATAGAGTTTACCTCTCCCACCTAAATGTGTGAGCGACATCCTATATCCCTCTATATTCTGTAGGTCTAGGAGACCCAAGACTTTCTCATCCACCCTAGGACATTTCTGAGAATTAAAGGGAGCACTCTTGAAAACAGTTCTGGGACAAAACTCTTCAACATAGGGGGCCTGCACAGCAGGCGGGCCCATCTACCATCCTGCACGTTGCTCCTACCATTCTAAGCCTGTCCTGCTTCACATTTTTGCTGTCTCTGATTTGTCCTTTTCCCTTTACTGGTTTTGGCTTATTACTCCTTCATTTTCTTATTGCACCTCTATTTTTAAGTTAAAAAAAGGAAAAAGAGGGAGGGTTTTGAAAATTCCCCACGTGGAAAGCTGTCAGATTCCTTCATAAGGCTCTGACTAACGTACTCCAGCAGCCTCTGGACACTGGTTTTCAATTCCAGAGACTTGCTTCATTCTGAACATTAGTGTCCAGTGGGTATTGTCAGCTTTTACTCACCACATGGTCCCGCCCCAGTTTTTGGACAAGCAGCATGAAAAATGATGATGCTTGCTTGAGTACTGAAAGCAGGAAAAAGGCTTTTCTTATGCTATTTCCTTGATATTAGTGACAGCATAACCCACCTCCTTTCTGACTTTCCAGTGTGCTTAAAGCACCAAGCACATTTTTTCAATGTTTACAGTCACTCTTTGAGGCTCCAGTCAGTGTCATTTTACTAACTGAAGCTCTAAGTTGAGGACAGAGTGGGAAAGTAGCCACGTATTATCCAAGCCCAGACGTCCTTGCTCCCAAAGCCGACACCTGTACTCCACCAGGCTGTGCCCCTGCTTTGCAAACCCACTTAACTTCTGAGTCACCCATAATTGATCCTTGCTTATTCGTCAGAGCCCCATCTTTCTTTTCTGCTGATGGTCCTGGCTCATGACAGCTGGTGACTGCACACTCCAGCAAGCCTTCTCTACTATACACCAAGACTGAGGCAACCCCAGAAAAGCACCAGGCATGGTAGGGCTTGGGCTGGGGGTTTGGTGGTTTCTGTAAGTCATCTAGGCTAAAGTTCAGAGATCTAAGAAAATTATGGACCTGTGATGCCATGGTTATGGGAGTGGAGTGACTTGGGAGTTAAGCGGCCTCCACCAGCAAGACTGGGTGCCAAGCCATGTTGTCCCAGGCAAAGGTCCTTTCAGGGCAGATTCCGTGTGTGGAAGTAGGTAGCACATCTGTCTGGAGTTGGGAGTAAGCGCTGCCTAGTGAGAGAGACTAGGACAGGTCTTTAGGTACCCCTTCTTATTCCAATTCACTTACCTCTGGCCACTCTGCCAGGTGTGTGTATTTCTCTGACTCTAAATAGCCATTTCTTATAATATATACCCTCCATCCTTTCTCCCCCATCCCCCCAGACATAAAATAGTGAACGCATGAGTGTGGACTTGGAAGTCAGATACTCCTGGGTGTACTTCTTACCATGTGACTTTGAGTATGCTTCTGAACTTTTCTGAGCCTCAGTCTCCTCATCTTTAAAAAAGGGACATAATCAGACCCTCATAGATTTGTTAGAAGAATTAAAGTGATAGGGTAGGCACTTAATAAATGGCTATTGTTTATATTATGCCTATTGCTGTTGCTTGAGATTGGTGTACATTCTTCCTGCAGAGTCAGCTAGCCCTAACTCAACAGAAACAGACAAGATGTTTAAGAGAGGGACGTGAGCATTCACTCAGCCCAGGCATGTCCAACGCATGACCCAGGATAGCTAGACCCATATCCAGCTAATTTTTTAAATTTTTGTATAGACGAAGTTTCACTATATTGCCTAGACTGGTCTCGAACTCCTGGGCTCAAGCAGTCCTCTTGCCTCAGACTCTTAAAGGGTTGGATTACAGGCGTGAGCCATTGTGCCCAGTAGGAATAAGTTTTGCTTACCATTTCCCAAATGCCAACTTTAAAGCAGAGTTTGGTACATTGATCAGGGAATTACTAGTGACAAGGCCAGGAACAAAGATTGGGAAGAATGAGGTTCCACAAAATATTTTAACATCATGTTTCTTTTAACGTTTATTTTCTTCGTGACCCCATGTGTAGTCCCATTTTTAAAGTTCACAATCATGCCTTATCTGTGACATCGCTTTTTGGTAGCACATACATTTGTGAGCAGCTGTTTTCAATTATGAAGTACACGAAGAGCAAAATTCAAACAAACATTTCTGATGAGCACCTTGAGAACTCACTAAGAATTGTAACCATTTCCATCAAACCAGACATTGTTAGATTCGTTTTGCAAAAACAAGGTTAAATTTCCCACTGGTTTTATATTGTTCTCATTTTTCTAAACTTTATAATTTAAAAATATATTTTAAAAGAAGTCTGAAGCTGGGCTCGGTGGCTCAGCCTGTAATGTGCCTTGGGAGGCTGAGGTGAGTGGATTGTCTGAGCCCGCGGGTTCGAGATCCGCCTGGGCAATTTGGCGAGACCTCATCTCTACAATAAATCAAAACATCAGCCAGGTGTGGTAGCATGCACCTGTAATTCTGGCTACTTGGAAGGCTGAGGCGGAAGGATCACTGGAGCCCAGCAAGTCAAGCCTGCAGTGGCCAGGAGTGGCCACTGCACTCCAGTCTGGGCGACAGAGTGAGACTCTAACTCAAAAAAAAAAAAGAAGTCTGTACATATATAGATAGATAGATATACTAACTATATTATATAATTTACATGCAGCCCAAGACAGACCCTCTTTACTTGATATGGCCCAGGGGAGCCAAAGGGTTACTTGATGCAGCCCAGGGAAGGTTGGACACCCCTGATCTAGTCCAATGTCTTCAGTTGTGAGTAAATCTCAGGTTTAGAGGAGGCTAGTTGGCTTTTCCAAGGTTATTTTCCTTACCAGTTCCAGCCTTCAAATAAGGAAGTTAATTCATTGAAGCAGTAGAAAGAGCTCTGGCTTTGGCGTCAGACTGATGTGTTGAATTCCACTTGTCAGCTTGCGGTCTTGGACAAGTTACTTGACCTGATTCTGCTTCATTTCCTCATGTCTAGCATTGGGATAATAAAGCCAGTCTCCCAAGATGGCGGGGAAAACTGAAGGAATCATGCACACAGGGTATCCAGGAGATTCCCGTCATGTCATTAAAATCTTCCAGGGCCAGTTAGAACAGGAAGAGCCCAGCAGAAGGAAATGAGTAGAGCTTAAAAACATGGGCTTTGCCTAAAAGTTGACGTAGGGACATTTGAAAATAATCTTTTTTTTTGAGTTGGAATCTCACTCTTGTCCCCTGGAGTTCATTGCCAACATCACAGCTCACCACGGCCTCAACTGCCTGGACTCAGGTGATCCTCCCACCTCAGCCTCCCAAGTAGCTGGGACTGCAGACGTGTGCCACAATGTCCAGCTAATTTTTTTATTTTTATTTTTTTGTAGAGACAAGATTTTGCTATATTGTCTCAAACTCCTGAGCTCAAGCAGTCCTCTCGCCTCAGACTCCCAAAGTTCCGGGACTATAGATGTGAGCCACTGTGCCCAGGCCAGCAGGAATAACTTTTGTTTACCATTCCCTAGATGCCAACATTAAAGCAGTGTTTGGTACATTGATCAGGGAAGAATGACTAGTGATAAGGCCAAGAGCAAAGATTGAGAAGATCATCTCCAGTCTGATCTCAAGTGAGGGAGAGTGTGGGGTTGCGGGAGGTCAGGGTAGATGATCTTAGGTTTTAACCAACCTTCTAGATTGTCTTCCAAAACAGTTTTGAAAGCACCCTGGTTTCTAGGCACACATTATATTTGGAATTGGCAACACCAAGTGGGAAGTGGTTCTAAGGTGGGTGGCCATTCTTCAGAGGCAGCCCTGGCAGTGCTTTTGAAATGAGAAGCATGGGCAAGTTTTGCAATAAAAAGTGAGTTTTCATATGGGTTTGTTCCAAGATGAATGTGGGCAAGGGTGCTGAGACGCTCCATGGCAGGCTCAGCCCCTGAATGATCCAGTTACAGGGTTTGAAATGGACCCAGGGACAGAATTTAGAAACTGAAACTGGAAAGGCAGAGGAGAAACAGTTTTGCAACTAGACAAATGGCTGATTCCAAAAAGTCCTCTGAGGGGAAGAGGGTTTGGAGAATGCACTGTCCAAATGTCCCAGGGGAGTTAGGATTGACCTTTCTAGGGATGATTAGGGTGAGTGATTGGGGTCTGAGACAGGATTAAGGTTTTTTTATTGCAATTCATCCAGAGGCCTGGGCGATCTCTGATATAGAGAAGATTGACAAGTGTCATCAGCAGAAAGAGAATTGTGGTCCATTTTTTTTCTTTTTTGAGTTGGAATCTCACTTTATTGCCTAGGCTGGAGGGCAGTGGCACATTCATGGCCACTGCAGCCTCGACCTGCTGGGCTCTGGCGACCCTTCCACTTCAGCCTTCCAAGTAGCTGGAACAACAGGCATGAGCCACCACGCCCGGCTAATTTTTTGATTTATTGTAGAGGTGAGGTCTCGCCAAGTTGCCCAGGCTGGTCTCGAACCCATGAGCTCAGACAGTCCTCTCGCCTCAGCCTCCCAAAGTGCTGGAATTATAGGCGTGAGCCTCCGTACCCGGCTATGTGGTCCAATTTAACAAACATGAACAGTTGAGTAATTGTTCAAAACTGTGAAATTCTTAAGGACTGGGCCTAGGTTTTGTATTTCTAGCATTATCAAAAAAATTAATTAATTAATGGCTTGAGCTACCATTTGAGACAAAAATTTTCCAGCATAGAAAGTATTCAAGCAGTAGTTCCTTAGCAAACACTATAAAGAGGTTTCCAAGAATCTCTTGGATGTGACTGATTAATTATTGGGGTTCTTAGCAACTCTAGGATTCTGGGGGTTTCACACAGCATCAACTTCCTAAGATCATTGGATCTTATCTGAACACTGGGGTCATGATGCAAGGATTAAGGGAAACAGATCAGAGTCAAAGAATTGTCCCAGTGAAAACACTCACCACTCCACCTTTCTATTTTTCTCATCTAGTTTGTGGTTCTAAAATATTCTTTAGGCAATGATATAGTCTGGATGTTTTTCTCCTCCAAATTGCATGTTGAAATATGGTCCCCAATGTTGGAGGTGGGGCTTAGTGGGAGGGTGTTTGGGTCGTGGGCCAGGATCCCCTGTGAATGGTTTGGTGGGGTTTTTATGGTAATGAATGAGTTCTTGGTCTATTAGTTCCCTGGTGAACTGGTTGTTTAAAAGAGCCTGACACCTCCCTTCATTCCCTTGCCACCTCTCCCAACATGCGACATGCTGGCTCTCCTTGCCTTTTGCCACAAGTAAAAGCTTCCTGAGTCTCTACCAGAAGCCAAGCAGATGCCAGTGCCATGAAGAACCATGAGCCAAATAAACCCTATTCTCTTTATCAATTTCCCAGCCTCAGGTGTTCCTTTAGAGCAATGCAAAACGGACAGATACAGGCAAGTTAACTGCACCATCACTACTGCATGGGTGGAGACCAATCCAGAGTTTCCTACTGCCCACTCATATCCACTGTGACTGATGCCACTTACTGATCACAAACTCATTCCCTCTTCTTCGTGGGCAAACAGATATTCCACATCTTCCAGTCTCCCTTGAGTTAAATGTGACCACACGCCTGAGTTTTGACCAATGGAGTATGAGCAGAAGTGATGTGTGCCACTTCTAGGCTTGTGGTAAAAGTCTCCCGCGTGCACTCTCCCATGTTCTTTCTCCATCTGCCTGCAGGATGTCATGCTCGGGGCAGAGCTGGCAGCCATGAGTTGAAGATGGCAAACCTGTAGTTCCCTGGCTTCCCCCATCCCTAATACTCATTAGACTGGTAGGTGAGATAGAAACAGACTTTTATGCTGTTACAGGAGCTCACATACCTTATCTCATGTATTTGCCTTTCTCTGTCTTTCCATATTTTCTTCTTTCTCGGCCCTTTATTCTCTGAAGTAATACAGAACTCAGGAGGATGAGGATACAACCATAGCCATGAGAGATTGTTGGGTGGGTGAAAACAGACGTATCAGTGACTTTAGTGTCTTTCTTCTGCCTGAGATGTTCTGTCTTCCGGTATCTTCCTTTCTAATGCAGAAATATGAGTAGGGTAGCCAGGTTCACAGTTTTGTAGGAGATGGGCAACCGTGTAAGCGTCAGAACCTCTCTTCCCTGCAGCAAGCATCACTTGTCATCTTCTAGCTTTCCCTGAGCACCAGCTCCTCCTCTCCTTTTCACAGCTTATAAAACACGAGGAATGAAGACAAGGGTGCCCTCCTTGGGCTGCCACCATGAGACTAAAGGCCTTGGTCTTCTAACCTCTTCCATCTCTCTCTTCTTTTGTGAGTCACCAGCAACTTCACAGAAATGATAGTTTGAGGAATCTCAAAGCATACACCACAAACAAGACAGCATAGTCTAGGCGTATGGCTTGTTGGAGTACTGCTTCAATTTTCCCTCAGTCTTGTTTAAATTTTCTTGACTCTGGATCTCTCTAGCATCAAGGGCAAGAGTTTCCTAGCATAGTCTTCTACCTTTATCCTGTTTCCTGAGTCTGTTTCCCTCTCTTTGTTGTCTATGCTTTCCTTTCATTCCAAACCAAAGCTTTTGCATTTCCCTGAGATGCTGAATAAGCTGATTGCTCCAGGAATTGTCTGTATTTTGGCCAGACTATAAAATAGGGAGACTCTTCATGATGTTGTTTCCATATTGAGTACTGATATTCTGCTCTACAATTTTTAGACATCATCCTAATTAACCATTTTTGGGATCCCCACTCATTTTGGACCTGCTATATATATCCTAATATCTGTCCTTCTATCCCTTAGAAATAGGAGCCCTGCCAGAGTCCAGCTCCAGCGGGTCAGGGTTTCCTGAAAGAGGGACGGCATTGGCACAGGAGAAAGATCCTGGACACTGACTCTGTTGCAAGCAGGACAAATGCCAATTTATTGTCTTTTCCAACTCCTTTTATACCCTACATGTTTTTGTTTTCAAAGCAATCAGTTACAATTTAATGGACCGGACAGGCAATGTATCTTTGTTCATCCTGTTTTGATCTAAAACATTATCATCCTAAACTATAAATTTTATAATCTTCTAACTTTTTTAATGATTACCATTTCTTAATGTCCATACAAAACTTACTTATTCCTATAGCTCCTATAACTATTACATTATAAATCACTACCAAGTTCTAAGCACTATAATTATTACATAGATTAACAAGTCACACCTGTGACTTTTACACAGCAATTTGCAACTATCTGGGGTAAAACAACATTTTCAAGATTTCTTAGTCACAATTTGGCCTGACTAGTTTTCCCTAATTTCACCCCTGGTGTTTACAATCTGCGTTAATTATTTCCTGCCAGGGAGAATGAGCTTTAATGTTTGTAAAACAAAAGCCCTCTCAGGCTCAAGTCACCTCAGTCACAATCCCTAACCAGAATTACAAGCCTCCTTAACAAAGGGAAGTAAAGGCAAGGGTGTTCTAATATTTATGGGATTGTTCATTTTTTAAGCATAATACATCACATGTAGAAATTAAGTAAATGTGATTTTTGTAGGCACTCTTTCCTAAAAACACAAACTGTAGCTTCTCAAATTTCTCCAATTAGTCGCCAATCAGAAGAAATAAAATCTTACAAGTAATTATCTACCCATAAATGATATTTTAAATCTCTATTGATAATTTCCTGGCAAGGCCAGTGAATTCCCTGACAAACATTAAATCAAGCACTTTCTGATTTTTTACAATTTTTCCAACTACAATGTTTAATCAAGTGATTGTATGGTTTAATACCAGGAGGCCAGGGACGTGGAAACCTAGGGAGGAATTCAAATGAAGGAAAGGTAATTTTTCATGACTTCCCCTCTTGCCTTTTTGCAAGGGGTAGTGGAGGTGTGAGTGGAATTTTGTTTTCCATCCTCAGAACTTTTTGGCTACACTAATAACAAAAGTAGAAGAAGCAAGGGTCTCAGCTGCCCAGGTATGCTTTGCAACCTAGAGCCTTCATCCCCCTGGACTTTGTCAGCAGGCAGGCCTCCATGGCTGGCTCCCAACAGAGCCCCACACCTAACTATAATAAAAACCACATATGATAGATACTCTTGCAGATAAGTATGGCCAGAAGACTAAGTTCTCACCAGGGTAAGCAGATGGCTGACCACCATCTTGGATTATGAAATAAACTTGGCTTTGGAAGTCATGCTGGGCAGAATAACAAGACAGAAGAAGAATGGGTCCCTGATATTCCTTTTAGCCATAGATGACCAATCTCTGTACTTTAATATGTGAGAGAAATAAGCCTCAAACTTGCATAAGTCACTGTTATTCAGGGTCTTCTGTCACAATTAAATTATTTCTATTCAACTACTCTACTCTAGTTTCTGATGTCAAAAGTTAGTCGGCTTGCTTGCTTCCCTTCCTTCCTTCTTTCCTTTCTTTCTTCCTTCCTCCTCTTCTTCCTTCCTTTACTTTTTTCTTCCTTCCTTCTCTCCTCCTATTTTCCCTCCCTCCATCCCTTCCTTCTCTCTTCTAAGATAACGTTGCATTAAATCATCAGGGATCTTAGTTGCCATCTTCCCCAAGCCCTTCACAATGAGGAAATTGAGGACACCAGAGAGGGAAAGTGACTGAGCTGAGCAGGCCCTGATCCAAGGACCCAAACCCAGGTCTCCTGACTCTCTAGCCCTGTGCTCTTGCTATACCACCTGCCCTGACTCTAAACCAAGCAAACTCCTTCTGGGCCCACAATATCTCCCCACAGAGATACAGTATTTTTGACTCTCTTTCCCTCTAGGCCAACTTACACCAATAGTGAAATAACATTTACTTTTTAAATCTTGATAGACAAATAAACAGAAAGATCTTGGCTTAAAATAAAACTAATTCTTTCTCATTAGTGTAAAACTCTATTACATTCCACATTACCAGTCTTCTGTGCCATTCAGTTTCTTCTTCCGCTTTTACACTACTCCTGAGGTTGGCCCCCAGGCTTAGAGGTTCTAGGCAAGATTCGGGTATTAGCTTATAGCCACTAAAAGGAAGAAAAGGCAGCTGGGCTGCTGCCAACCACTCAAGGTTTGGGTAGCATCTGTATGATGAAGGTCCCTGTTGATCGGGCCCTGACTTCTCTCCCAGGCCTCCTGAGATAGCCCAGTCCCTCTGCTGAGCTAAGAAGATGCTGCTGTGGGTATTGTACCTGGACTCCCATCTGCCCTTTCCTCCCCTTCCCCCCACTGTCCATGGAAGAAGAGATTTCCCTGTAACCAGACTGCATGGCATGGTAGAGAGAGTGCTGGGAAGGAAAAGCATATTTCCATCTTAAAGTAACGATTAAGAACCTAGTCCATAAAACCAAAATTTTAAGCACAATAGCTAATGGAGCAACCACAATCATGGGAGTTAATTCTCTGACACCATGACCTCTATTCACTCAGTAAATACTAAATTCCTATCCCCTGGGCCTTCAGCACTGAGCAAAACAAACAGACCTCTACCTCCTGGTACTTGTTGTCCACTGGTAACCTATAATTACTCAAATAAACGTCATAATTTTTAAAAACTGTGGCAAATGCTATCAAGAAACATGTAGGACACTACAAGAAAGTACAAACAGAAATCCAAGCTCTGGATGGGAGGGGATTAGAAAGGAACATTTACCTTCAGACCGAGAAGACAAGAAAGAACTTGCCAGATGTTGAGTATTCCAGGCAGCAGAAACAGCTGGGGAAAAATTCTCTTGGTGGGAAAAAAGATAAGAGAGTCTAGTACAGGCTGAGTGTCCCTTTTCTGAAATGCTTGGACCCGAAGTGTTTCAGATTTGGGACATTTTTTGGATTTTGTAATATTTGCAAATACATAATGAGATCTCTTGGGGATGAAGCCCAAGTCTAAACATGAAATTCGTATGTTTCATTTGCACCTTATACACACAGACTGGTAGTGATTTTATACAATATTTTTTATAATCTTGTGCATGAAACCAAGTTTTGACTGCATTTTGATTATGACCTCTCATGCGAGGTTAGGTGTGAAATTTTTCACTTGAAGCATCATGTCAGTACTCAAAGCATTTTAGATTTTGGGGCATTTTGGATTTTGGATTTTCAGACTAGGGATCCTCAAGCTGTATAGCAAAGAGGGTGGCTAGTGACAAAGGCAGAGACAGATCACATAGGCCTAAAGGGAAAGATGGAGAACTTTCCATTTAACCTCAGAGTGATATGAGGACATGAAAGGTTTTTTGATTGTAGAGTGACCTTATATGATATATATTGCAAAAGATACTCCAGGACTAGGTGTTTCTGGAAGGGAGTCCCCCCTTCCCCCGATTAACGCAAGCAAGCAAACAATCAATCAAAACATCCTTTAAAAACAATATATGAGTCTGGCTAGTAGAAAGAACGAATCTCTCCCATTCACTGGTCATTAACTAAGCTGTTAGAAGAATTCAATATAGGTTCCCAGAGAGAGCTCCAAAATCTGCATTCTAACTCCACTGCCAAAAACAGCAGGGCATGTTTTTAGAAATACCAGGTTGTAATTTTAAGTGGATGGCCTAAGTACATATGCAGACAATGTGATTTTTTAAAGAGCTAAACACTAACTACAACAAAACAAAAATAACTGTTCGTGGATAGGACAGACTCCAAGGTTTAATTTGTTGATGTCCCATAACTTCTTATGGTGGGTAAATCTTACAGTTTCCTCAGAGTTCATTTGTGGTTAATTAATTCCAGTGGTCCATGAGGAAGTCATGCTATTTGGAATTAGACATTCCACCCAAGCCTTAAAAAGGTTTTGTTTCGGCTGTGATAGCCTAACTTGAAATATTCATGCCATTTTAACCCAGGGAATTTTGGCGTCTTCATTAAGCGCAAATTTTAGTGGGTTGCCTGTATTTAGAAGAGGCATGGTTTCCTTTGATATGAGATTATTAGTTCCTCTATTGTTACAACAAATGCTAATCTTCCATCCATTCATGTGGTTTCCAAAGCATGTGCAATATGTACCTGTCCTTTTTGTTGTTGTTGTTTTGAGTCAGGGTCTCACTCTTGCCCAGGCTGGAGTGCAGTGGCACTATTACAGCTCACCACAGCCTCAAATTCCTGTGCTCAGGTGATCCTCCTGCCTTAGTCTCCCAAGTAGCTGGGCTGGCATGTGCAATCATGCCTGGCTAATTTTTTGATTTTTTTTGTAATGACAGAGTCTCATTATGTTGCCAAGGCTAGTCTTGAAATCCTGGGCTCAACCAATCTACTTGCTTCAACCTCCCAACATGCTGGGATTATAGGTGTTAACCACTGTGCCCAGTCCTGCATCTGCCTTTAGTTAGTAAAATAGAACACCTTCTTGAAATTCTAGCCTCAACCATCAACTTGTATTAAAAATCTAACTGAGAGCTATTACATTTATTAAGCATTTAGTCAAGAGAGTCTAAGGGATGTGATATCTATCCGTATCTCTATATATTCTAATTTCTATTGCCAAATTAGCCTGGACTACCAAAAATCTTTGAATTTAAGACTCATCACTTTACTATCCCAAAGAAAATTTTTATTTTACTGTTTTATTCCTTTTATCAAAACTAGCCTTATAAATTCTACTTCTTCATTCATTGTGAGGTTGATATTGAGAATCTTATATTACTTAATACCTCCTCTTAGATAATATAAATTATCCATATTGATCCTTCTCTCTCTCTTCTTTTCTCCTTTTTGGTTATTTTTCTTTTCTTAATTCTTCCTCTTCCTCTGCTATAAGGTTTTAGTCAAGTTTGGGGTTTTTTTAAATTATTTTTTTATTTTAAAAATGTGAGTACAAAAGTTTAAGTCAGGTTTTATATTTAATCCCAGTCACTGCCTTGCCTCCTGTGGTGGTTGAAATTGGGCTTCTTTTTTTTTTCTAAATTCTATGTCCCCAGTTAAAATTCTAATTTTGTTCATCTGAATATTTCTGTTTTATGAAAAAAACTCATAAAAAAGGATGACACAAATAAATTAAACCAAATGTATTTTTCTTATGTCCCAAAGTACTTATCTGCTTTGGATGGTGAGCCAGATCAGCTAACGGAAAGTTCGATCGTCACTGACTTGTGTGTGATTCAAACAACGACGTCTTATGAACCTGCACTAAATAAGACAGTGTTCTCTCTTCTTGATAGATTTACCTGTACGGGCAGTCATGGCTAAGGGCACTGAGAGGGTGTCAGATTACATGGGCTCTACCACCCAGAGCCTCTAAGTAGTCCACCTTGTCAGGATTCATATTCCTCACCTTTAGAAAGAGAGAGTTGGACCAGAGAAATACAAAGCCACCTTTCAGTTCTCAACCCATAGTTTTCAAGCTTCTTCTATCATGGATATGGAAAAGTGGTCCATGCCCTCAAGAAGTTGAATTATTTGAAAGAGGTAAAATATATGGCATTAACCGGGCTTGGTGGTTCAGCCTATAATCCCGCGCCTTTGGGAGGCTGAGGTGAGTGGATTGTCTGAGCCCGCGGGTTCGAGACCCGCCTGGGCAGTGAGACCTCATCTCTACAATAAATCAAAAAAATCAACCGGGCGTGGTAGCGCACGCCTGTAGTTCCGGCTACTCGGAAGGCTGAGGCGGAAGGATCGCCGGAGCCCAGCAGGCCTGCACTCCAGTCTGGGCGACAGAGTGAGACTCCAACTCAAAAAAAAAAAAAAAATGTATGGCATGTCCCGTTTGTGAAGAATCACATATGTAGATGTAGATCTGCATATTAAAAGTCAAAGTTGGGCCAGGCATGGTGGCTCACGCCTATAATCCCTGCACTTTGGGAGGCTGATGTGAGAGGATTGCCTGAGCTCACAGGTTTGAGACCAGACCGGGCAACTTGTTGAGACCTCATCTCTTCAATACATCAAAAAGTTAGTTGCGCACACCTGTAGTTCCAGCTACTTGGAAGGCTGAGGTGGAAAGATTACCTAAACCCAGCAGGTTGAGGCTGCGGTGACTTTGAGTTTGCCACTGCACTCCAGCCTGGGCAACAGAGTAAGACTCCAACTCCAAAAAAAATAAAAGAAAAGAAAGGTCAAAGTTTACCATTGGGCATACTGGCTGAGATAGAAATATTTCACTTATTTTTTTTTTTAAGGATAATCTAGTATTATTTGGATGAAATTAGGATTTCATGAATTAATCATCCTCTGCATTTTTATTGTCAGGTTCAAACAAGCAAAAGAACTTTTGTTGTTTCTATTGTGTATAAACTTTCTGTTAGAGGTGTGTCCTGAATATATGGAAAAAGGAAGGTCAGGACTTGGACAGATATTCATCTAAATTTTGGTTGGGATAATATGTTTAAAAGGATCATTTAGAATGGAAATGTGAAGCTTGAAAAGTGTGAGGGGAAACATACTGAAATACACTAATCATAGAAATATAAATCTATATAACGTTTTGGCCAGAGTGGTAGCTCATACCTGCAATACTAATACTTTGGGAGAGGGAGGCAGGAGGTTGGCTTGAGACCAGAAGTTCGAGATCGGCCTGGACAATATGGCAAGATCTCATCTTTCCAAGAAATAAAAAAGCTTTACCAGGTGTAGTGGCATGCCTGTAGTCCCAGCTACTCAGAAGGCAGAGGTGGGGTGGGTTGGGGCGCCATGGCTCACTACTGCAATCCCAGCATTTTGGGAGACCGAGATTGACAGACTGCTTGAGCCCAGGAGTTCAAAGCAGCCTGGGAACATAGTGAGACCTCATCTCTACAAAACATAAAAAAAATTAGCCAGGTGTGGTAGCGTGTGCTCGTGTCCCAGCTACTCAGGATGCTGAGGTGGAAGGATCGCTTGAGCCCAGGAGATCAAGGCTGCCATAAGCCATGATTGACGTGATCATGCCACTGCACTCCAGCCTGGGCAACAGAGTGAGACCCCAACTCAAACAATAAAAAATAAAATAAAATTTTAAAAAGGCTGAGCTGGAAGGATTAGTTGAGCCCAGGAGTTCAAGGTTGCAGTGAGCAATGATTGTGCCACTGCTTTACAGCTTGGGCAACACCTTGTCCTCCCCAACACCCCCCACCTCCTTAAAAAAAACCCTATATAAACCTTTAAGCTATTGTGAACAATGCTGCAATAAACATGTGTGTGCAGGTATCTTTTTTATAGAGTGATTTGAGTTCCTCCGTGTATATTCCCAGTAGGGGGATTGCAGGGTCATATGGAAGGTCGATTTTTAGATCTTTTAGGAATTGCCAAACTGTTTTCCACAGAGGATGTACTAATTTACACTCCCACCAAACAGTGTTGAAGTGTTCTCTTTTCCCTACATCCTACCCAGCATCTGTTGTTTTTTGAGTTAATGATGATGGTCATCCTGACTTGAGTTAGGGGGTATCTCAATATGGTTTTAATTTGTATTTCTTTGATGACTAGTGAGGCGGAGCATTTTTTCAAGTAACTGTTGGCAGCTTGTATGTCTTCTTTTGAGAAACGTCTATTCATATCTTTGCCCACTTTGTAATACGACTGTTTGTTTTTTTCTTTTTGGCACATTTGAGTTCCTTGTAGATCCTAGATGTTAGGCCTTTGTCAGATATTTACAATAGCAAAAGCATGGGACCAACCGTGCTGCTCATCGAAAGAGGACTGGATTTAAAAAAATGTGGTACATATACATGACAGAACATTATGCAACCACAAAGAAGGACAAAATTATGAACTTCACAGCAGTTTGGATAGAATTAGAGTCTCATAATACAAGTGATCTGTCACAGAAACAAAGAACTGAGTATCACATCTTCTCACTCATAAGTGGACTTTGAACAGTTATCACAATACTGTAAGAAAAGGATTGGCAGTAGTGGGAAACTGCTGGGGGTGGAGGGTGGGATTGGCAGTAGTGGGAAACTGCCAGGGGAAGGGGGAGCACACCTCATCAACAAGGGTACCTGTATAATGAACATTTGTATACCTAACCCTAAATTGTACCTCACATCTTTAAAATAAAATTTTAAAAAGTATTTAAGTAGAAGGATAGAAGTAAACAGAAATAGCCTTCAAAGTGTGTATTATGCATGATTCAGCAATTTCACTTTGGGGAATTTATCCTATAAATTATCATAATTATAGACAAAGATGTAGCATAAGGCTGTTTCTCATATCTCTTTAGAGATTAAAAAAACTTTTAAACCCAAAAGTTCTAGAATAGGGAGATACTGAATTAATTTAATTGTGATATATCCATATGAATTATATGTATCCATTTCTACATGAGGAAAATACCTGTAATTCATGATTAGCAGGAAGAAAACAACTAAAGAATAAGTGTCATCTAATTCCAAATACATATGATTCAACAGGTATATAAAAAAACGACATACCAAAATGTAAGCAGATGTTACCTTGGGTGGTGGTATTAAAAATAATTTTTACCTTTTTTCTTTCAATTTCCAGGTTTTCACTGCTAATATATATAGATACAATTTTTTATCCTGATTTTTAAAAAATCTCAAATGCCTTTGTAAACTGCAACTTTGCAAAATGTGTTTATTGCTTCTAGTAGTTTTTTTATTTGTAGATTTCATGTGATTTTCTACATAGATGAGCATGTCATCTGTGAATAAAAAGTTTCAATTCTCCCTTTTCACCAGAGAAAAACTGAGTAGAACTGGTGAGATTGGAAGCCCTTGACTTGTTCCCAATTTTAGGGGACTAACATTCAATTTTCAACATGAATATAGTAATAGGTATAGGTTTTCTTAGATGATGATTATCAGGTTGAGGAAGTTTGCTTCTATTCCTAGTTTGTTGACAGTTTTTATATCAATGGATGTTGAATTTTATCAAATACTTTTTTGGGGTTTTTTTTAGATCATCATATCTTTTTTAGTTTACAAATATAGAGAATTATATAGATTGACTTCCAAATCTTAAACCAACTTTGTATTTCCATGATAAAGCTCATTTGATCATGATGTGTCATCCTTCTTATGTATTTCTGGTTTTGATTTGTGAAAGTTTTATTAAGAATCTTTGTGGTGGTGGCTCATGCCTGCAATTCCAGCACTTTGGGAAGCTAAGACCATAGGATCACTTGAGCCTATGAGTTCGAGACCAGCCTGGACAACACAGAGAGATTCTGTCTCTATAAAAAATTTAATTTAACTTAATTTAATTTAAAAACTTTTTAAAAATCTTTGCATTTATGTTTATGGGATATATTGGTCAATAATTTTCTTTTAACGTTTTTGCCATATTTTGGTATTAAGGTAATTCAGCCCTCATAAAATCAGTTTCTGAAAGTATCTGTGTAAAATTATTATTTCTTTCTTAAGTGTTTGGTAGAACTATCCACATCAGGAAAACGTGAACAGTTTTACTATGGAAACCTTTATTATTACATTTCTTTGTCTTCCTCTCATCCTTGAAATAACTGCTATCTTGATTTCTGCATTTATTATTATGCTTTATACACACACATCATCATCATTTAATTTTGCTTGTTTTTGATCTTTTTTAAAAGGGCATGGAATGTGTCAACATCTGTCATTTGCTTTTTCTTAAACATCAAGTTTATGAAAACATACTGTATCGAGTCCAATGCATGACTTCATCATAATTTATTACTTGTCCTGCCAAAAGATGTTTTCGCTACTGTAAATAACAGTGCTTGCGACACGGCCCTTGTGCATAAGCGTGTGTTTTTAGGGCATATATATAGGCGTGGAACTGATGAGTCATAGAGTGTGGGGAAATTGTTTCCAAAGTAGTTTTACCAATTTATATTCCCACCAGTCGTGTCTAAACTTTCCCAGTGTTCCATATTTCTGTCGGCACTAGTCACTAACACAGACCTTAATTTTTGCCAATCTGGTAGTTCTAAAATAGCATGTTATTATATTTTTCATTTTCATTTCCTCATTTGCTAATGATGTTGAACATTTCATCAGATGTTTATTTGACATTTGTGTTTTATGAAAATGCCGGTTCATATCTGATGCCCATTTTTCTATTGGATTACATTTTTTATATTGATTTATTTTATACATGCTAGATTCTAATACTTTGCCAATATTTGTGTTGAATATTTTCACTCACATTGTGGATTTTTTTCCTTTTCCTTTATGTTGTCTTTTTGTGACAGTTTTAAAATTTTAGAACAATTAATTTTGGAATTTTTTTTTTCTGATTAGCAGTTTTGGTGTTTTGTTCAAGATACCTTTCCCTCATCTGAGTTCATAAAGATTATTTTATCTTTCTTTTAAAAATTTTGTTATTTTGCCATTCACACATTAGGGTTATGCTATGAGGGCAGAGAAATAGGGGGACATTCTGAGAGCATACAGGCTGTCAATTGAATGGGAGAAAAACACTTCCTGTAATAGTAAGCAGAATGCCAAGCTGTATATACAGTATTATCAGCCATGTTTTACATATGCATAAACACACAGTCAAATATATATAGTTTTAAAAGACTAGAAAATAATTTTCAATGTTTACAACGGTTATCAATATTTACCTCTGGGTGGTAGGATTATATTTAATTTTATTTTCACTATTTTGATTTTATTTTCTCCAAATTTTACTTCAAGTAAGTATTATTTTTATATTTAGAAACAAAATTATTTTTAGGAAAAGAAAGAAGGAATGAAGGAAGAAGGCAGGCCATGGGTCCTAACTGGAATCTATCATTAGACCTGACTGAGAGTCACTCAGCAAATAGTACTGAACATCTATATGTATTACACACTGTTCTAAGTGCATGGGGTATACAGATTTCTGCTCCATGGAGTTTACATTCCCATTTGTGTGGGAATATTAGATAATAAACAATAACTACAATAAATACATTAATTACCTAAGATATTAGGAGGTGATGAGCACTATGGAAAAAACTCACGCTGGATAAGGAAGAACAGGTACATGACATAGGGGAGTAAAGTGGGGTACGTTGTAAGTTTAAATAGAGAGGTTTGAGCCTAGGGGTTCAAGACCAGCCTGGGCAACTTGGCAAGATATTGTCTCTACAATAAATAAAAAAATTAGTTGGGTGGGGTGACACGCGCCTATAGTTGTAGCTACTTGGAAGGCGGAGGTGGAAGGATCACCTGACCCTAGCAGGTTGAGACTGAGGTGGCCATGAGTGTGCCACTGCATTCTAGCTGGACAACAGAGTGAGACTCCAACTCAGAAATAAAAATAAAAAATAAAAAAATAGAGAGAGGTCAGGACAGACCTTATTGAAACACAGGATATGGGCACATGCTTGGGGATATCTGGGGCATATCTAGTGAAGACCCCAAGACAGAACCATGCCCACACTTAAGGACCAGCAAAGAGACCAGTGTAGAACAAACAAACAAAAAGAGGTGAGCAAGGAAAGCCTACCAGAAGTTTTGCTGGGTTTTTGACACAGGTGTCTGAAACAAAAGAGCCTGCCGAGCTTCCCCAAGTCTGCTGACCACTGCCCATTGCCACTGATCCTCGTGTAGAGGAACAATACTTACGAGGAAACCTGGGAATGCATCTCAGATGGCTGTGAGGTCATGAACAAAATGCCAACAAGCAATTCACTGAGGATCATTTTATCTCATAGGCCAGTTGAAAGCAGCAACCTTGGGAGAGAAAAGGAGATATTGAAGTGTAAGAAACAAGTTGAGGCCGGGCTAGGTGGCTCAGCCTGTAATCCCAGCACTTTGGGAGGCCGAGGTGAGTGGATTGCCTGAGCCGCGGGTTCAAGACCCACCTGGGCAAGTTGACGAGACCTCGTCTCTACAATAAATCAAAAACTAGCTGGGTGTGGTAGCACGTGCCTGTAGTTCTGGCTACTTGGAAGACTGAGGTGGAAGGATTGCCGGAGCCTAGCAGGTCAAGGCTGCGGTGGCCAGGAGCGTACCACTGCACTCCAGTCTGGATGACAGAGTGAGACTCCAACTCAAAAAAAAAAAAAAAGGAAAGAAACAAGTTGACAGACAGGTTTGATTTTCCTGGACTATAGCTTACAATAATAGAGCCATGGGCAGAAACACAAAGGAGGTTCATTAACTAATCAAGAGGCCTTTACCTTAACCTTTTATGGGGAGAGAGAAAAAGACTCAGATAAAATTGGTAACTAGTTATGATGGAGAGTCTCAGTGTTGGAAAAAGATCACAATAATGGTGAAGATCTCCAGCTAGTCTCAGGAGAAAATGAGAAGAGTTGGGTAGCAAAAGATATGATTTCAGATGTGGGCTAAGTATGGATAATAAAAGTGAATGTGATCAATCATATAAAAGTAAAAGTATGCCTTTAAAAAGAAGAACTTGGACTCGGGCAGTGGCTCACGCATGTAATCCCAGAATTTTGAGAGGCTGAAGTGGGAGGATCACTTGAGGTGGGAGGATGGTTTGAGGTCAGGAGTCCAAGACTAGCCTGGGCAACAAAGCAAAATCCCCATTCATATTTTTTAAAATAAGGAAGAAAAAAAAAAAGAGAGAGAGAAATTTGGGTTTTAGAAAGTCACTCAAAGATAGAATGTTCTCTGTCATTGTTACGGCGTGTATCACACAACAGATCCTCCACTACCCAGAAGAAGCACAACTATTAATAATTGACAAGTGGAAAAATGACAGTATATAATAAAGTGTTCTACATCTCTAGGGACATCCGTAAAGCAGGAAACAGGAACTCTTGAAGAAGAATTAAAGGATAGAGAAACAGAATGATGAAACTGTGGCATCACATAAGAATATGGAGAACACATTGCAAATATAGATTAGAAAACTGGCATAATAAAACTAAAAACTATGTTAGATACCTAATGGCAACAGAGACAAGAATCTATCTGAACACCAGGAATATGATTACTCCAAAAGCAAAGAATCTGATAGATTTCTTCCTGAAGAAAAGAGAAGTAACTTGAGAAAACGATGCCTTCATTGGATACGGCATCAATTAATTCTAATGCAAAGGATAATAAATTGAACAATAATTATGAGGGGGAGAATCCAAAAAACCCAGAATTTATTTATAAAAAATTTTGTGTTTATTCTTCCGTATTTAAACTTCAGTCACTGTCAACATACTCTGTTTGATGCAATACACCCATCAAGACGCTTTTCCCACTGCTCAACATAGTTTTTAAATTCGTCAGTGTTGATACCTTTTAGTGCTTCTGCCATTTTTTGTTTTACCTCTTCCATATCAGCAAAGCAGTTCCCTTTGAGGACTTTTTTCATCCAGGGAAACAAAAATTGCTCGGGGGTGAGATTGGGTAAATGGGGCATGAGATCATGCTGTTTTTGGTACCAAACTGCTGATCACAGCGCAGTGTAGGTGGGTGTTAACATCTCAAAGGGCTTGGAAGGTTGTAAAAGTTAACATTTTTGTTAGTATAGTCATAAATTATTCAAGTATCTGTGTATGTGTATGCACATGCATATATATGCAGAAAATCATACAGAGAAATTGACAATTTGACTGTTCAGGGTACTCTGAATTTAAAAGAATGCGCATACAAGATATAACAAATACTTCAAAATAACAGTGTCAGGAAAAGCTGAGATTCGTAAAAATCCTAAGGACAACAAAGATTATTGTTTTGGTTTTGTTCAGAGCAGGAAGAATAACAAAAAAAGGTTAGGTTAATTGCTTGAGGCAAATGGTATAATATTACAAACAAGAGACTCAAAATGCTAGATGCCAAAATGAAATCATAATGAATGAGTGCCACCAAACTCTCTTTGACTTTTTTTGGTGAAATTACCAAACAGGGAATGTAGTGTAGTTTGATTTAAGCAAAACATGTTGCCAAAGCTCCCCTGAAACTCTTATGGGCAAGAGTGGGAACCACGGGTCTTCCTCACTTACTAGGCAACGAAGTCCAAAGAGGCTTACATGGGCCATGTTAATCTGAAGGCAAGGAGTGTCTTGGTGCTCTGTCTCTTCAAAACTTAAACATAAAGTTTGCTCTGAGAGTGCATGTTGTCACACTCTCAGATCACAGGAAACTGGGAGAGGTGTCTACTATGTTAAGTGACAGACTCAAGTGGCAGAAGACTCTGGCTGGCAGAAGCTAGCAAGACAAAAATTGACACATATCTATGAAAATTCCTCGCCTTCAAAATCATTTGGACTAGCACAATATGCGAGAAGTTTGACTTTCAGTATTTGCTTGAAAAGGACCCAAAGGGTCAGGCACGGTGGCTCACTCCTGTAATCTTGGATTTTTGGGTGGCCACAGGCTGATTAATTTCTAAGTACCCTTTTTGTGTCCTCTAAAAAATACTGTGGATTTCAGATCCTGTGGTCCCTAGGATGATTTGAGGTGCATCTATGTGGTGGTCTCCACCTCTCTGACATCACCTGACAATTATCCTGGGAAATTCATGTAGCTTCCTGACTCCTTGCCTGAGGTTCTGCTGAGGGTATGGTCATGGGACATCAGGCTAAATGTGGCAGGAGAGGAGCCAGTCATCTGAGGGCTAGACCCGAGGACTAGACATTCGAAAATGTGCTCAAAGCTTTGATTGTCCAATTCATTAGAAAATGTGCTCTAACTCCAATGTGTTTCTGAAAGGTCTTTTGATGAAATTCATTTTTTAAGTCCTGATTGTCCAATTCATAATATTTTATAAGGCCCATAAACTGGAAATTGGGGGCCACTGGTGAATCCTGAAAATGAGTAAGCTGAGAACCAGGAAGTCAGGCCCTAGCCTCCCATTAGGACCTCTGCTCCCCTTCTTCCATGGCTGATGCCCAGGTTGGGCTTATGCTTCCTGCTCCAGATTACAGCCAGGGAGAACAGAACCAGCTCCTTACACTTGTTCAGACAGGCAAAGAAAGAGCAAAAAGAGAGCCCAGGTTCTTAGTTCCAACAGCTCTGGGGAAAGGCTTATTTCCAAAGAAAACTGGAAAATGCATGGATTCAGTCATAGATTGTGGGACTCTGGCTTCAATCTACTCCTCTGAAACAGGGAGAATGTTCCTTCCTTAAACTTCTTGCAGGCAGCAGGTATAGTGATCAGCTGAGAGTTTTTTGTTTTGTTTTGTTTTTGAGTTGGGGTCTCTATCACTCAGGCTGGAGTGCAGTGACACAATCATGACTCACTGTAGCCTTGACCTGGGCTCGGGCAATCCTCCTGCCTCAGCTTCCCGAGTAGCTGAGACTACAGGTATGCACCTCCATGCCTGGCTAAATTTTTTGAAAAACTTTTTTTGTAGAGACGAGCTCTCACTATGTTGCTCAGGTTGGTCTTGAACTACTGAGCTAAAGTGATCTTCATGTGTCTCAGTCTCACAAAGTGTTGGGATCATAGCCATGAGCCACCTTGCCAGGTGAGTGATTTGTTGTTGTTGTAAAATAAAATACCTTTCATAAATTATAAAGCATACAATTGCAAAGGACATGTATTTCCTATAGCCTAGGGTCCCCAGGCTCTAGTAAAGGAAGACCAACTATGATTGGTTGCAGGGATGTGCCTGCCATTTAGAGATGGAGCTGAAGAAAGATCCTGTTTATTTCAGCGTCAAAGAATCTTTCAGAAACACATTGGAGTTAGAGTGAAGGGAAAATTATCTCACTTTCTTAAAAAATAAATTATTTCATAAACATTAAAGGAAGCACAAAATAAAGGCAAAGCTTAGTTTTCCAGATGCTAGAAGAGGGTGAGAAGGGATGCAATCTATGCATGGCCAGGTGCGTGAGTGAACCAGGTACCCAGAAGCAGGGACGAAAGAGCTGAGAATGGGATGCAGAGGATCCAGTCCTCCAGGAAGCCAAACACATCTGCAGATTTTTAGCCTCTTGCTTCATTCATTCATTCATTCATTCATTCATTCCTATTTGGAGTTCCCAAATCAAGATTCCTTGAGAAACAGGCCACTGGAGCTTTGAGGAAGAAGTTTCCAATATCTTAAGATGTCTAGAGATCATGCTTCTTTGTCAAGGTGGAAATCAGACTTCATCTTGGACTTCCAAGCCCTAGGCAGAGTTAAGAATTTTCTCCGTGCCTCAGTCTGTATTCTCAGCACTTTGGGAGGCCGAGGCAGGTGTATTGCCTGAGCCCGCGGGTTCAAGACCAGCCTGGGCAACTTGGAGAAACCTCGTCTTTACAATAAATAAAAAAATTAGTCAGGTGTGGTATTGCACGCCTGTAGTTCTGGCTCCTTGGAAGGCTGAGGCGGAAGGATCACTGAAGCCCAGCAGGTCAACGCTGGGGTGGTCTTGAGTGTGCCACTGCAATCCAGTCTTGGCGAAAGAGTGAGACTCCAACTCAAAAATAATAATAATTTTTCATCTGGGCTCCCATAGACCTGGGTCCACAGTTCTTTTCAACATTTCTCACATTGCACTGTAGCCATTTGTTAACTTGAATGCATCCTCACTGACATATGAGCTCCCCCGAGAATGAACAGGATGGAATGTGCAGTGGTGAGGCACCTGCCCTTTGGTGGCAGAAAGACCTAGGTTTAAACCCTGATTAAGCCCCTTATGAGCTGTGTGATTTTGCTGGGAGGATGTCATTAGATACCATCTGTAACAATCTGGACTTACTTACGGTATAACCAATATGTGACAGCTTCTATTATTTTAGTTTGTTCTTCTTTATACAAAAGATCATGGTTGTGTCTGTCAGGATTCAGAAACAGAAATTGCTTTATTTGTATTAAGTAGGAAGAGATTTAGTCAAGAGACAAGTTGTTCACAAAATTATTAGAAGGGCTAAAAGAGCAGGCTCCAGACTGAGGCTCCCAAAACAGTATAGAATGACCCTCCAAGGGAGCTGCCATCTCTGGAGCACATCTGGAGCTGTGCTGGAACCCAGAAGCTACAACCCTTGTGCCTCAATACCCAAAATGGAGAATGGGAGGCAAAGGATCTTGCCCTCCAGGTTGCCAAATGCAGCTGCAGATTGAAGCTGCTTCTGCTTCATTCATTCATTCGTTCTCTGGAGAATGGGCTCTAGAGCACCGTTGCAGAAAAACCTCACATTTCCACAACTTTGTTTGCCAAAGGGGAGCAGATTCTGCCTCATACATTCTATGCTGAGTGTGTCTACTTGGTAGAAGATGATTTGACTGTAAAGGAGTGCTCAGCTTCCAAAGTCACCCAGAAAGAGGCTGTAATGAAGGCTGAGTGATTAATCCATACAACAGCTATTGTTTCTTGACTATCACGTCCCAGGTACCCAGCTATGTACTTTATTAACCAAACAGCAACCCAGTGGGGTAAACGTTTATTTCACAAACAAGGAAGCAAAGCTTTCAGGAAGTTACCTTCTCTGTCCCGGTTCACAGAGGAAGGGGTAAAGGTAGGATGTGTATGGGTTCTGTCTTCTTCTAAGCCCATGCTTTTAACCACTGTACTATCTACTCTGTCCTGCATGTTGAATGCCCAACACAGTGTTGGCTACACCTGCTCAATGAATGTTAGAGGAGTTTATTCATTGTGAGTTTAGACAGAAGATTAAGCCAACCCAGAATACGGTGGCCCAGAGAAAGTGTCTTTACCTTCTGAGTATGACCCCAGTCAGGAGGCAGGAGGCTAACTGAGGGACAAGAAGGAGGTGTGCCCACTTGTGAGGAGTGAGACAGAGCTGTGAGTCCACATCAAGCAGGACCCTGGGGCCGGAATACAGGGAAAAGGCCTATGGGTTGGTTGGTGGCTTTGGATGCGTGCCACTACTTCTGCTTCTGAAAGAGGATCAGATGTGGTTGATGCGAATGGACCTAATGAGAATGGACTGATTCACTCAAGAGAAGTTTTCTTTTTCCCTTTCCCTTTTCTTTTAGAAATAGAAAATGACATATCCCATGATCCATGCACTCTGGTGCCTGTGATAATGGCTTCTTGAGTGCATTGACACTGCTGATAACCACAGACACTGCCTTTCTCAAGGCTGTCATGTGCCACACCCTGGGCACACAGTGACCCTGTGGACTTTCAAACACCTGCCACAGAGGTGTCTTCCTCACTCTCTCTTGGACATTACACATAGTCCCCAAGAGTGCCTGGGAAGTCAGGTATAGGCATAGATGTCACGGCCTGAGAGAGAAACCCAGAATCTAGACCTGGGGCCTGCAGTCAGCATACAGGAGTGAACTCATGCACATACACAGACCATGTAAATACCCACAGGGTCACAAACATACACACCACACACACAGATATACAGACCACAACATACACAAACACAGAGAGACATTCACATACACCACACACATACACCGACCACATAAGCATCCACAGAGTTGATACAGAGACCCGCTAATGTCTGTCCGTATTGTCACAGCACCTAGAGAAGGGCATGGCAAGAGCGAAAGCACTCCTGTACATTCCTGAACAATATTCCTGAGAGCTAATAAAAGGTGTGCTTCCCTTTTCTCCTATGCACTCCCAGTAAGTAGCTTCAGGGGATCCTTGACTTACCTGTAGTCTATGCCCAATCAACTGAAATATGCAAATCTCTTTTTATTCCCTTTTTCTGAGTGGTTATAAGTTTGAATAATATAGTATCAAGTAATTGTAAGCCTTGTGATTTATATAACTTTTGTATCAATGTAATCGTAAGTTTTGTGATTCGTATAACTTTTGTGTAATGCATGATGTCTTAGGCCCTTTACTCTATGGGAAGCTTGATTAATGCTTCTGCCGGGTCCTACTG
>NW_007250809.1:1063788-1091983 GCF_000164805.1 Carlito syrichta
CTGCACTCCAGTCTGGGCGACAGAGTGAGACTCCAACTCAAAAAAAAAAAAAATGTCACTATTGATAAATGTGGTTGAAACAAGTTCTATACGATGCTCTGCTGGTCACGTGGCTAACACATAGGTACTAACAACTGTGGACTTACAAGAGTGAACTGTAAAAGTCTGGAGGGTGAGCAGAACATTTTAAAAAGACCTTGAGTCTGGCTCTGCTCCCTGAATTCAAACTCAGAAATAAACATCTTTCTACCAGTTCCCTGCCCCTTTGATTTACTGGTATCAAGGGGAGCAGTCAAGCATTACTCGGACCATAACAGAGTCACAAACATACACACTACAACACACGCAAACACAGGGAGACACTCACATATACCACATGTACATACACAGACCACATAAACACCCACCGAATCACATTCCACACCACAACATACACACAAACACAGAGACAAATACCACACATTCACACAGATAAAATGTGTGAATACCACACATTCACACAGATAAAATGTGCACACTGCACACACACCACATACAGATGCCATATATATATATACAGAGACACAAAGATGCATACTACACACATACACACATACCATAGACAGAGACACACACATACACATTCCACACACACTTACACCATACGTATTACCCCACACCATACACACAGACACTCACATACACCATATACATATAAACATACACACAGGCCCAAAGATGCACAGTGCACACACACCCCACACATACAAATGCTGCATATATACTACTTCTTAGTGAGGCACTAAGATCTAGCCATATCCTAAAAGACTTAAAATAATGGTTATGTGGACTAAGAATGTAGAAGGTATGTATATCATACAGTTAAAGTGAAAAAAAGCATCAGAAATGGTACATACACAAAGGTAAAACCTCTTATGAAATGCACGTCCGATATTTATCAGGACAGGAGGATAATGCAGGCAACACTAATAATTGACATTTAACAAGCCTTGGGTTGTTCTCCATGAACTTATTTCATTGAACAGCAATTTTTTCAAGTGACTGTTCTTCAGCCCCCATACACTCACTGTGCGACCACTCACTAAAGTCCCCTGAACAGCATGTGCCAAGTCTCTAACTCACCGCCCTCCCCTCTGACTGTACCTTTTTGAGGACAGCCCCATGGAGCCCCTGCAGTGCCTGTTTGATGACAGAGCTTGCCACCCACTCCCTCTCCTTCTTCTAAGCTCCCTCCCTGCCCAAGTCAGGAAAGTCCCTCAGTTCTTGCCTCACAGTACAAACAAGGAAGTTCAGGGATTTGGTGCTGACCTTGGACACCAGCTTCCGTAGTCCTGATTTCTTCCAGGATTACAACAGTTTAACTTTGTGTGCCCAGGGGGCGCTCAGGCCCAGACACTGAAAATATTAGACATTCCCCTTAGGATTGCAATGATCCAGTAGAGAAGAGTTGGAAATTGAAGTTAAGAGACACTGGGCAAGTGAGAACGGCAACTGGGAATTATTGACAAAGAAGGAAAGGGTGGGCTCACTGAGAATATACCTCTAAGATCCATTGTCTTACATGCTTCAAAGTGAGAAGGAAGCATACAGACCCACAACTATAATCCCTTCATTTCCCAGATGCAAATCTGAGACCAGAAGAGCAAAGTGCTATGTTTAAAGTCACAACGAATTAAAAGCAACTCTGTGATCACAAACGTAGAATTCATCTCTAATGGAGCAGTGGTTACCATTTTCTATTTTTTATTTATTTATTTATTTATTTTTGGGTTGGAGTCTCACTCTGTCGCCCAGACTGGAGTGCAGTGGCCGCTCCCGGCCACCGCAGCCTCGACCTGCTGGGCTCTGGCGATCCTTCTACCTCAGCCTTCCAAGTAGCTGGAACTACAGGCGCGCGCTACCACGCCCGACTAATTTTTTGATTTATTGTAGAGATGAGGTCTCGCCTGCCCAGGCGGGCCTCGAACCCGCGGGCTCAGGCAATTAAATCACCTCAGCCTCCCAAAGGCGCGGGATTACGGGCTGAGCCACCGAGCCTGGCTTTTCTTTTATTTTTTAAGTCAGGGTTTCACTCTGTCACCCAGGCTGGAGTACAGTGCATGATCATGGCTCACCACAGCCTCTACCTCCTAGGTTCAGGTGATCCTTCCACTTTAGCCTCCTGGGTAGCTGGGACTACAGGTATGCGCCACCATGCCCAGTTTATTTTTTAAATAAAATAAGGTCTCGTATGTTACCCATGCTGGTCTTGCACTCCTAGGCGCAAACAATCTTCTTGCCTTGGCCTCCCAAAGTGCTGGGATTATAGGTGTGAGCCACAGAGCCCAGCCTGGTTACCATTTTCTATATTTTTGTTCTACAGTACTGTTTCCGATGCTGATTTGGTGTATGGACCAAGATATTATTTTGGATATGAGATAAGCTGCTCAAGTAAACATACCTTATTTAGGACTTTTCATACTATTAGAAGACTATAGAGTATTATCTAAAAGGCACAAGTCAGTTGTTCAGTACAATCATGTCCTGCTTTAAAAGAGTTCTAAAAGGCCAGGCTCAGTGGCTCAATCTGTAATCCCAGCACTTTGGGAAGCCGAGATGAGAGGATTGCCTGAGCCTGTGGGTTCGAGACCCGCCCGGGCTACTTGGCGAGACCTCATCTCTACAACAAATCAAAAATTAGTCGGGCGTGGTAGCACACGCCTGTAGTTCTGGCTACTTGGAAGGCTGAGGCGGAAGGATCGCCAGAGCCCAGCAGGTCGATGCTGCAGTGGCCGGAAGCATGCCGCTGCACTCCAGTCTGGGCAACGGATGAGACACCAACTCAAAAAAAAAAAAAAAAAAGAAATAATGTTCACAAAGCAGCTAGACATTGCCTGGCCCATCATGGATGTTCAGTAATTTTAATTTTATTTCCACCTCCCACTTTTTCATTCTGCCATTTGATAACCACATTAAACATATAAAGAATTCATGGCATCCGTCTGACTTAGGCTACCATCTTGGGAATGCAGTAGTGAACAAGTCCACCTCAAACTTCCACAAAATGCCTTTTGCAATTAATGTGAGAGGGATGGAAGCTGGGCTGGGTGGTGGGGCCCTGCACCCATTCTCCTGCCGCCTTTGATCCCTGATTTCAGGAGCGGATTTTGCCTCACTATGGTTGAGTTTTATTTTGTTTTGCCTTCCCTTCATTGTGTTTTGCTCACTCACTCCTCACTGATTGTTTCATGTCTTTGATATTCACGTTCTCGCCTGCCTCTCCCTTCACTCATGCTATTACTTCTGGCTTGAATTGTTTCCCCAAGTTCCCCTCTCCTTCCTCTGGCTTAGGCTTCCTCATGGAAATTTTTCTGACCCTTCACCACCCTTGCTATTTGCTTTCACAGTACCCTGTGTTCCTCCTGCCTAGCACTTACCATAATCACAATTACATAATTTATTTGTGTCATATTAGTTTGTCTCCCCCATCAGGCTGTAAGTGCCAAGAAAGCAGCACGCTTGTCTATCTTACTCACCGATCTATCCCTAACACTTAGAGTGCTTAGCACACGGTAGGGGCTCCACGAATATGATGAATATGTGCTGAGCGAATGGATGAATGGAAACTGAATGCATGAATGAGTCCCAGAAGCTAACTATCCTAGGAGCTGACTAGTTCATTAGTAGTAGGTCTGGTCCTTTCTTCATTTCACATATAACTTCATCTTCACTCCTCCTATTTGTAAGATCCTCTTACATTTTTTTTTAAATGAATTGATTTATTACTAACATGAAAAATCCAACCAGAAAGTCCTGATATATCATGATTCTAGAGAAATTTCATCTCACTCAGACTGTGGCTTTGAACACACATCTACAATACTCTCTGTGTCCTCTAATAGGGCATTTAAATCTACTTTGGACTAGTCTCTGTGATTATCAAGAGAAGAAGGACGACTAAATCATCTCACTGATAACAGACCCCATTTTAGATTCTACTTTGACAATTTTCCCATCCTAACAATTTGCCGTGAAAAATTCTGCAGCCATCATTAAGGGCCCTACTTTGACTCTGGGGGTCCCTACTCCTACTGTGCCCCAGTTAATCAAAGGAGCAAGTGAGCAGGAAGGAGCTCCTTAAAGGAAGGTGTGTGTCTAAATCACATGAGTCTTTTCTCCTGCTGACACCTGCCCAAAGAACTCAAAGAGCGCTTGAGCCCTGGAGAGAGAAGTTGAGGGGGAGCAGACTGGGGCAGAACCGTGGGATTATTCTGAGTGTGGCTCATACCATTATCCTTCTATTTCTCTTTGTTTTTCTCTCCTTAATGGAATTGCAGCACAGAGGCTTCTTGGCAAAATAAGTGCTTTTCCTCTTGCAGGCCGGTCTAAGATTCAGGTTGAACCACCAAAGCAGCTATGTAGGAAATATTTTCCAAAATAATTTTCTGAAGCTCTGCTGTGTTTGGGTCAGCCTTCGGGCTTCCTGACAATACAGCTTTGTTCTCATTTCCTCTTAATACCTGATGCAGCAGTCTAGTGATTGTACTGAGCAGACCTGAGGGCCCCACTTGCAGTCTCCCAGCGGTGAATTGTCATTATGAAGGAAACAATAGAAATATGGTCCCTCTGAGCTTATGAGTGCAGGGACTATATTCAAGGATGCTATGTGTAATTTCACTGCTTCCGTGAATAGTCTTCAAAATGAATAGCTTCATCTTGTGATTTTTCTTTTTTTTCTTTAAATAGCACTTCAGGTTCCCCCAATTCAGCCTAAATAGTGCTCATTTCAGTGACTTGGACCTGGGTGAATGTGACAGAAGGGCAGTACCAGCATTGTCATTTTGAAAGGGGACTTTCATGGTGAGAGCGTATACCCTGGAGCCGAGTGGGGTTGGGTACCTGAGACATCCACAGGCCCCTCCCTTGATTCCAGGTAAAGAGAAGCTGCAAACAAGCTACAACCAGTTTTCAGAAGCTGGAAGAAACAGCACAATTTCATGCCAAAGTGACAAAAGGTAATTAACAGTGGGAAGGGGCAACGTTCTGTCTGCTTCTGCACCAATGTTGCAGTATTTGGGGCATACTGAGTTCTTCTGAGACTGTAACAGTTCATTGGTCTATAGCTCTGGGGACACAGGGACAGCAGCACTGGCAAACATTAGCGCTGTCATGGAGGGTGCTGGAGGCAGTGGTGTTGAGGGGTCCTTCTCATGTAGTGAAAGTCAATAAGGTGGGCATGGCAAAAGAGGAAGCAATGACAGATACCATGTGGGATCACGTAAGCATGTTCAAAGGATCTCTGGGGATTCCTAAAAATAAACTGGGGGGAGGGACCTCACAGAATGGGTGGAGGGCGCAGGAGCTCCTGAAACAGCAATTAGCAATGTTGTTTGCCTGGACACTGAGCCAGGCGTAGCACAGGGAAAGCACAAGTTACAGGAGAATGATAAAATGTCAGTGCTCGGAAGGATCTCGGAGATTATCTCATCGAATATCCCTCATGATGCAGATGGTGATAACAAGGCCCCAAAAGTTTAAGCCACTTGCCCCTGTTTCACAACCAGTTCACAATATAGCCAGGGTAGGACCTAGTGCTCCAGAGGCCCAGCCTATGACACTTGAGGGACTCCTGACATTCTCACAATGTTTTTTGGGCATTGAGGGCTACTGCTGTCTATGGGAAGGCAGTGTCTTCTTGGCATCTATTACTTTGAAGAAAGTCCTGGATGCCTTAAGTCAAATGAAACTTGTGGTGGAGGAGTCTGTGTAAGGGTACACCTTTGGTATGGCCCTATTAGGCGAAGCTCTGTTGTCATTTACTCCAGGAAGGTATAGTTCAGTTCTGGCTGGGTAAGGTCAGAAGGGAAAAGGTGTAGCCTCCTTGACACAGAATATCAGTTGGATCTCAGGGTATTCTGTCTGCTCCCTTAACTAGGTCCTTCATGGAGAGTTACTTTTCTCTGTTGAATACTAGATTCACCCATAGAGTCTGTCAGGATCTAAGGAAGTAGAAAAAAAAACACCTTCTTTTGTGTTAGAGAGACCTTTTTTCTTTTAAATCAAAATTCTCTTAGATTCTGTTTCAGCTCCTCTACACTTAATTTAGCCTGAGCAAATCTGAAGCAGTATGTTATCGTTGTTTTAATATTTCTTCATACAACCTGGTCATCCTTAACCTGCCCAAGAAGAAACAGCCCAATTCCTCCATCCATTGTCTCCTAGGAAGCTGGAACCAAGGTAGTCTCTTGTTATAGAATGTTCCAGAAACTCAGGAGAGGATGCAACCTTCCAAACCTCAAACATTCATTTTCAGCTAATCTCCCTTATTGCAGTTCCAAAATAAAGCCTACTAAATTTATTCTACCCTGGAGCACTCAAGTGGTATCTTCTGACTTAGCAAAGATAAATTTTATGTAATTTAAAATTTAATTTTAAAAATGCATACACCTTTAGCTTAAAAGATATAAAAGTGACAGATTAAAAAATACACTTAATAAAGGCATTACCCTTTCCTTTGGAAGGTCACTGTATGGGCGGGGAAGGTCACTGCTATAGGACAAATGAATGACCATCTGAGCCCATATCAAGTTTATGTAGACATCCCCACCACTGTGTACTTTCAGCATTCTTGTGAATGGGCCTAAACACTCCCAAATGACACTGTTCACATTCTCTTTCCCTTTCACTCCCTCCCCTCCCTCCCCTTTACCTCCTCAAGTACCTTCTCAGTTTGGCTTCACAAGTGACCATAATGGACCATAATAGATTAAGGGCTTGTTTGTCATAGTTTCTGGCAACACCCTCCAGCATGGCTTCGTAT
Organism: Carlito syrichta; assembly: GCF_000164805.1. Classification (NCBI taxonomy): domain Eukaryota; kingdom Metazoa; phylum Chordata; class Mammalia; order Primates; family Tarsiidae; genus Carlito; species Carlito syrichta. The sequence continues at coordinate 1,070,588 of NW_007250809.1, forward strand.
GAAGGCCTGCATCTGCAAAGCCAGAACAGTCTGCCCTAGAGTCCATACTGACCATGTGGGAGACAGACACTTTGGAACCATCATTTCACTCTACAGTGACCTGGCAGGGAGGAGGGGGGAAGGAAAGGTTAGAAAGGGAATATGCCTTCATTGGATTTCTGTTCAAGCTCTATCCCCTACCCAGTGCAGCCCATGACACTCTGGGATCTGCTCAAAGACAAGGCATTCTCATGGGCTTTGTCTACATATCGCCACTCCTGGACTTCTGCCCCATCTCCCTCTAAAGAGGAGTCAGTGTGAAGAATGTCTAAGTCTTTCCCCAAACGCCTCATGAGAAAGTTTGCTGTAACAGAAGTATCAGACACCAATAGCTAGAACACACAGGGTGAGATGAAGCCAGCAAGATGAAACTCAACAATTTGGAAAATTTTCTGAAGATTAAAAGAAAAAAAATTGTGAGAAAGCCATCATCAAAGAATTCAGGTTCAAGTGTTCTGATGAAGGCCAGTGAGACATTATCTGCCCTTGTGGGCCTATGGGAAGTTGTGTGAGTTCTCACAATCACCTCATGTCCTTCTAAAGAGAGGCATTATCCACAGCAGGGCCTAACACAGCTATGTCACTAATCCAGTTCTACAAGATTGAGGCAACCAAATGGACATGCCTCATGGCTGTTTGCTATTCTGTGCTAATCTAGAATAAGCAGAGAGGGATAGATTTATGAATATCTTACCTCTGATCTCCTGCCCTGACCCTGAAGAGCTGAGGTTTTATCCTGTAGACAGTTGTTTTGGCCAGAGATATATCAATCAGTAACAGGCAGTTGTAGTGGTTCTCTGGAGGAAAAAGTCTCTATCAAAGGAATAAGTTTTAAATTCCCAGAATAAAGGACCTACAAGATGTGGAGGAAGCACTGAGCAATAAAGAAGGTTCTGGGATTGAGAAAGTAAAGGTGGAAAAAAGAGGTAAAATAGGGCAACCCCCTCGGGTCCTCTCCCACTGTGGGAGCTTTTCTATCCTCTCAATAAATCCTACTTTCTCAAAAAATAAAAATAAAAAATTAAATTAAATTAAAATCAACAAAAGATTGTTAAAAAGAAAAAGGTAAAATAGTCATTATGAAGAGACAGTGCAGTCGCTCAGTAGAAAGCTGTGGGACTTGAAAAAACTCTGCTCTTGGTTTGCAAAATAAATGCCTAATTTGTTATCTGTTTTGTCTCACTTCTAGACCCAGCTCCAGAGGCCAGGAACCTATGATATGGTTAATACCTCAATGTCTGGCAAGATGCCTAGAACATAGTAGGTACTGAACAAATGTTTGCTAAACTGATTAGAATCAAAACAAGCGAATGCAACTAAAAAAACAGCATGAAAATCTGTAGGAACTCAGATTGCTGACCATCAAAATTTCTCTTACTTCCCTCCTAAATTAGTCCCACATTTGTTTGGGTTCTAGAGTAATACTGTCCAATCAACTAGCTTCTATCCAGAAGTGGCTATTTAAATTGGTTAAAATGAAATACAATTGAAAATTAAGGGAAGGGGGAGGGGGATGAGATTAACAGTAGCAAATATCTGTCTGGGGATGGGGAAACACCTCTTATCAACAGGGTGCCTGAATGAAACGTAATTGTACACTTAACCCTTAACTGTACCCCACAAAACCATAATAAAAAATACTGATAATAAAACAAAAACAAAAACAAAAAAAGAAAATTCAGTTCTTCAGTCACATTAAACACATTCCAAGTGCCCAATAGCCGCCTGTGACTAGTGACTACCATATTGGACAGCACCAGTTATAGAACATTCCCATCACTGCACAAAGTTCTGTTGAACAGCAGTGGTCTAGAGAGTTTAAAAGAGACTGAAAATCTAATTCTTCTTTTAAAGAAAGACATTGTGGATTCAGGAGCACATGAAAAGAAAGGGAGTTTTCAGGACATTCTGGAGGGTTTCACAAACATCTTCTGCTGATGCTTAACTCTTTCCTGTCATGGAAAGAGAAAAAAGATTAACTAGTCTAAGATAGGGCTGACAAATTTTTTTCTGTAAAGGGTCAGATAGTAAATATTTTAGTCCTTACATGCTAAGAGGCAAAATCAAAGAGATTATTAATACTTAAGTACTTATATAACAAGAGAGAAAACAAATTTTCACAAATTTTTGTTTGTTTGTTTGTTTTGAGTTGGGGTCTTACTCTATTGCCCAGGCTGGAGTGCAATGGCATGCTCACAGTCACCCCAACGTGGACCTGCTGGGCTCCGGCGATCCTTCTGCCTCAGCCTTCTAGGTAACTGGAACTACAGGTGCACACTACCACGCCCAGCTAATTTTTGATTTATTGTAGAGACGAGGTCTCACCAAGTTGCCCAGGTGGGTGTTGAACCCGCAGGCTCAGGCAATCCCTTTGCCTCGGCCTCCCAAAGTGCTGGGATTTCAGGCTGAGCCACTGAGCCTGACCAAATTCATATAATTTTCACATGTCATTAAATATTATACATCTTTGGATTATTTTCAACCATTTGAAGGCTTGTTTGGAGTTGGTTTTTATTTCTAATCATAGACTTACTCTATCAACCAGGCTGGAGTGCGGTGGCATGATCTTGGCTCGTTGCAGCCTTGACCTCCTGAGCTCAGGCAATTCTTTTGACTCAGTCTCCCAAGTAACTGAACTACAGGCACACATTACCCTGCCCAGCTAATTTTTTGAAGTTTTGTACAGACAAGGTCTTGCTATCTTGCCTAGGCTGATCTCAAACTCCTGAGCTCAAGCAATCCTCTCGCCTTGGCCTCCCAAAGTACTGGGATTATTTTAATCCTAATAATGCATCTGTAATCAAAGTTTTAAACTGTGGATTCCTAGTTTATAGCTTCTAGAAGATAGTGTAGCTACTGTTTTTCCCATTTACCAAGCAAGAAACGAAACTAATTTACTTATCATCACACACAAAGTTAGTTACTATCTCGGAATAAGCATCCTGGTTTCTAAATTTTAGCCCACAGATTTCCCCTCAAAGTGTGTGGCTGTCTTAAGACAGTTTGGCCTTTAGTGAACGAACAGTCAGTTGGCTGTAAAGATAAGTGATTCATGAAACTTTTTTGAGGATCAGTAAACAGGTCTTCCCCGCCGTCCTGCCCCTGCCTTTCTGCACTCCATCCTTTGACCAATGTTCCCATCCCATCCTGTGGTCTAGAGCAGGGGTCCCCAACCCAGTCTGTGGCCTGTTAGGAACTGTGCCACACAGCAGGAGGTGAGCAGCTGGTGAACGAGCGAAGCTTCATCTGTATTTACAATAGCTCCCCCTGGTTGTTGGCATCATTGCCTGAGCTCCGCCTCCTGTCAAATCAGCCGCAGCCTTAGATTCTCATAGGAGCAAGAACCCTACTGTGAATTGTGCATGCAAGGGATCTAGGTTGAATGCTCCTTATGAGAATCTTAATGCCTGACGATCTGAGGTGAAACTGAGGCAGTGATGCTAGTGTTGGAAAGCGGCTGTCGATACAGATTAACATTAGCAGTGAGGTTTGACTGCACAGAGACCATAATAAATCATTTGCTTGCAGATTCATATCAAAACCCTATCAGTGATTGGCAAGTGAGCTGATGTACGTCAATTGTACAGTTGCAACTGGTGGCAGGCTTTAAGTCAGAATCTGCCACTTTTTTTGTGTGTGTGAGTTGGAGTCTCACTCTGTCGCCCAGGCTGGAGTGCAGTGGCACACTCATGGCCACCCCAGCGTCGACCTGCTGGGCACCAACGATCCTTCTGCCTCAGCCTTCCAAGTAGCCAGAACTACAGGTGCATGCTACCATGCCCGGCTAGTTTCTTTTTTAAAATTTATTTATTGTGGAGAGGTCTCACCAAGTTGCCCGGGCAGTTCTCAAACCCACGGGTTCAGGCAATCCACTCGCCTCGGCCTCCCATAGTGCTGGGATTACAGGCTGAGCCACCAATCCCTGATGAATCTGATACTGATTTTAGTCCACACGTAGCCTATCCATTATTTTATTTACCACTTCCTTCTGTGCCTCTTTCCCAATTGTCTCAGTCACAGTTTTGGTAAGCCCACGAGTTAACCCTAGCCAAAATGAGTAAAAAAACAAATGCCACTGGAGAGCCTCTTTGTAAAGGGGTAAAGACCCAATGATGAGACAGCAGAAGACCCTAAAACTGCCAACAAAAAGAAAGTTTTATTTAAAAGAAAATACCAAGAGCCCTACTTAAATTAAGCATTCATTGCAACAGGTAAGTCACATTCTCCAAGTCTGCTTTACAATATGTGGTAACAGCTATCCACAGGAGCCATAAAACCTTCAAAACTACTTCACCCCCAAGAACCCTGCATTAAAAGACAAGCTTTTGAAATTTTTTCAAAAGAAAAAAAAAAATGTAAACACAAAGAACAGAAGCAATTATTGAAGACCATCACTTCATCAAAAGTGTCTGCTCTGAGAGCATCAATCTTTGTGGCTAACATCAATCTTTGTGGCCTGGGCAACAGAGTGAGACTCCACCCTGAATTGTATCCCATATCTTTATAATAAAAATTAAAAAAAGAAAAAAAATGCTTTTATCTCATGTACTCTTTATTAACTCCATTTTAAAGAATCTCATTAAATAGCTCACTAACTCACTGATGTCAGAAACAGAACAAATCTCCAAATTGCAAAGCTTCTGGACTAGATTCATGTTTATACTGAGTTGCCACCATTCAGTAATAGCCTGGTATGTCTCTGATATCAACAGGGCATTGCAACAAACAAATAAGTTTTATTTGAGTCAGGGTCTCACTCTGTTGCCCTGGCTGGAGTACAGTGGCATGATCATGGCTCACTGCAGCTTTGACCTTCTAGTTTCAGGTGATTCTTCTACCTCAGTGTCCCAAGTAACTGGAATTACAGGTGTGGACCACCATGTCCAGCTAATTTTTTATTTTTCATTTGTTGTAGAGATGAGGTCTCACTATATTGCCCAGGCTGGTCTCAAAGTCCTGGGCTTAAGCAATCCTCCTACCTCAGCCTCCCAAAGTGCTGGGATTGCAAGCTTGAGCTACTGTACCTGGCCTTGCCCATTTATAGAACTCAAATAAAATAAATTATAAAACAATAGCCTTACTTTTATAGTTTAGTTATTAACAATTTGGCATTAACATTTAAAATATAAATTTTATATAAAAATGTGTTCTGAAAAGTTCAGAGGGTCTTGAATTTAGAGACTTGTTGGTTTTCATTAAAAATAGGGTTTAGGCCGGGTGTGGTGGCTCAAGCTTGCAATTCCAGCACTTTGGGAAGTCAAGGTGAGAGGATTGCCTGAGCCCACAGGTTTGAGACCAGCCTGGGCAACTTGCCAAGACCTCATCTCTACAGTAAATAAAAAAATTAGTCAGGCGTGGGGGCGTGTGCCTGTAGTTCCAGCTACTTGGAGGGCTGAGGCTGAAGAATCACCTGAGCTCAGCAGTTTGAGGCTGCGGTGGCTGTGAGTGTGCCATGGCACTCCAACCTGGGGAACAGAGTGGCACTCCAACTCAAAAAATAAAAATAAAAATAGACTTTAGGCCTGGCACGGTGACTCAAACCTGTAATCCCAGCATGTTGGGAGGCCAAGGTGAAAGGATTGCCTGAGCTCAGAGACCAGTTCGAGACCAGACTAGGCAACTTGGTGAGACCTCGTCTCTACAATAAATAAAAAAAATAAAAATAAGTCAGGCAAGGTTGTGTGCGTCTGTAGTTCCAGTTACTTGGAAGGCTGAGGCGAAAGGATCACCTGAGCCCAGCAGGTCGAGGCTGCAGTGGCCGTGAGTGTGCCACTGTACTCCAGCCTGGGTGACAAAGTGAAATTCTGACAAAAAAAGAGAATAGGTTTTGGTTTCTCTGGTTCCTATAGAGCCTCTTTCTGATGGTTCTTTATCTTACCCCAGTCCCTTCTCCAACCAGTGTATAGTCTGTGGTGATGGGAGTCATCTAGTACTAGGTTTAGTGATTACCCATCTACACACATTAAATTTTCTGGGAGCTTTTTAAAAAGACAAACGCCTTATAGTAACCAAAACAGCATGGTACTGGCATAAAAACAGATACATAGACCAATAGAACAGAAGAGAGAACCCAAAAATAAACTCCACAGGTACAGCCAACTCATTTTCAACAAAGGTACCTAGAACACACATTGGGGAAAAGACAGTCTCTTCAATTAATGGTGCTTCAAAAAATCCTGGATATCGATATGCAGAAAAATGAAACTGGACTCCCATTTTTTACCATATACAAAAATCAACTCAAAATGGATTAAAGGCCTAAATGTAAGACCTGAAACTATGAAACTACTAAAAACATTGGAAGTTGATTGTGATTTGGGGGGGATAAGACCCCCAAAGCACATACAAAAAAAGTAAAAATAAAGAAATAGAATTACATCAAGCTAAAAGAAACAATCAACAAAGTGAAGAGACAGCCTATAGAATGGGGAAAAAAAAATCTGCAATCTGACAAGGGATTAATTACCAAAATGTATAAATCTCATATAATTAATGGTAAATAATAAATATAATAATACAATTTAAAAGTGAGCAAAAGACATGAATAGACATTTCTCAAAAGGCCAAAGCCAACAAGAATAAGAATATGAAAAATGTTCAAATAAAGAACACAATGAGATATTATCTCATCCCCATTAGAATGGCTATTATCAAAAAGACAAAAAATAACAAATACTGGCAAGGAAGCAAAGAAAGAGAAACACTCATTTATTGTTGGTGGGAATGTAAATTGGTACAACCATTATGGAAACCAGCATAGAGGTCCCTCAAAAACCAAAAAATAGAATTACCATATGACCCAGCAATCCCATGGTGGGTATAGATCCAAAAAACCAGGAAATCAGTATATGGAAGAGACATCTGCACTCCCGTGTTTATTGCAGCGCTATTCACAATATCTGAGATATGGAATCAACCTAAGTGTCTATCAGTGGATGAATGAATAAAGAAAATGTGGTATATATACACAGTGAAATATTATTCAGCCACAAAGAAAGAAAGAAATTCTCTCACTTGTAGCAACATGGATGGAACTGAAAGTTCTTATATTAAATGAAAATAGCCAGGCACAGAAAGACAAATATTTCATATTCTCATTTATATGTGGGGGCTAAAAAAGTGAATTTCGCCTAGGCAAGACCTCATCTCTACAAAAAAATAAAAATAAAAAATTAGATGGGTGTGATGCTATATGCCTATAATCCTAGCCATGATCATGCCACTTCACTCTGGGTGATGGAGTGAGACCCCGACTCAAAAAATAAAAAAGTGGATTTCATGGCGGTTGAGAGTGAATAGTGTTTACCAGGGCCAAAAAGGGAAGAAGGAAGGATGAAGAGAAGCTGATTAAAGGGTAGAAAAATACAGGTAGAGAAAAGAAATAAATTCTAGTATTAGATAGTACAGTAGAGAGATTATAGTTAACAATACTTTATTGTATATTTCAAAATAACTAGAAGACTTTTAATATCCTTAACACAAAGACAAGATAAATGTCTGAGGTGATGGATATCCCAGTCATCCTGATTTGATCATTACACATGATACAAATCATGTATCAAAATATCATTTGTACCCCCAAAATAAATACAACCATTATATATCAATTTTTTAAAAAGATAGATGGATAATCCTCTTCCCCGAGCACTCAATCTGAATCTCAGGGAATGCAGTTCAGGTGTTTGTGTCTTTTAACTCTGCCCAAGTATTTATTATATCAAGTAAATGTCGAGAACCATAGATAACACTTCTCCCTTATAGTATTAGTTTAAATATTGTGACCATCATCACTACTCTTGAATGTGTATGTGCCAGTTTAATTTTATAAGAATTTATGGCAACAAGGGCATTATCCTCTAGGCCCCTCAGTCCTTTTTTGATTATGCTTTCCAGAGACTTGGTGACATTGAGGTGGCTGCAGAACCAGAAGAGGACAGGATAGAGAACTTTCTAGATCAGTCTTTCTCTCCAGGATAAAGAAATGGTACTTTTTGATTAAATAAATTTCTTGGACAATCTCAGCCTAGTTTTTCATTCTCTCATAATCTGACTGTGGACTGAATTGCAACTTGAAATATTTGTTATATCACCAATCAAGAGGCTAAGCTTGAACAGACTATTACAAATGCAAATTTAAACATACTTTTCACATGCCCCAAGGTATGGTTACATTAGATCTGTATTATTCTTTGCTAATCCTGTTACAGAAAATTACATGGCCTTGTTCAGGCTTCTCAGAGGTCTGTTCCAGGAGGGGCCCTAACCCTAGAGCTGGGGATAGTTACAGAAGCTGTTAGTGACACGTTCTCTATATGAACTATTCACTTGCTGCCATCCTTGACCACTGGCTCCCTAGAAAAAGATAGTGGGCCTACTAAACCTGTGAGAGACCCTCTGAGTATGGCTAGGGTCCCAGAGAGGAGCCAGATCAGTCCCAGGGCTGACCCCACGGGAACAAAGCTTATTCTTTCGAAACAAAATCCCAAACCTCTGATTTGTAAGTTTGGGTGAGATGCTCCTGTTAGAGTTATACTCCAGCACATGAGTCTATTCTAACCTTGTCCTGCTTCTCTTTTCACACAGTGAATGAGCATGTGCACGGTTCAAAGTTCTGCTCACTGGGAGGAGTTGCTCTTGCCCTTGTTTCTGCAAGGTCAAGCCTGAGTGAGACTAAGTGCAGCTGTCGTCAATGTTCAACTTGCATACAAGCACCAGGCCAATCCACCCAAAAACCAAGCTTAGGCTTTTTGATCCTCCTTTGGTTGGTTGATAGGATTGGATCACAGAACCATGAGTGTTAGTTGAGGGATGTGTGCTGGTGCAGCAGTGGTGAGTGCCATGGGGTCTGAGCTCTCTGCAGTCAGCCTGTTGTGCCCTCTATTCCTGTGTGTGCTCAGTCCCAGCTGTACCATCTACTCCTCTCATACAATGAATGATGGCTGGACCCACTGGACCTTATGACTGATGGATATGACAAGACCCAGCTTAAGACGAGCAGTTCTGATGGCCGCCTGGTATCACACGGGCCGGCATTTTGTCTCTCTCACACTTGCTTGCCCAGTACCACACCTGAAGTTGTTATTTCAAATGGTGCATTAGCAGCCAGGCTTGGTGGCTCAGCTTGTAATCCCAGCACTTTGGGAGACTGAGGTGAGTGGATTGCCTGAGCCCGAGGGTTCGAGAGCCGCCTGGGCAACTTGGTGAGACCTCATCTCTACAATAAATCAAAAAATTAGCCGGGCATGGTAGCGCGCGCCTATAGTTCCAGCTACTTGGAAGGCTGAGGCGGAAGGATCTCCAGAACCCAGCAGGTCGAGGCTGCGGTGGCCGGGAGCAGCCACTGCACTCCAGTCTGGGTGACAGAGTGAGACTTCAACTCAAAAAATAAAAGCCGGGCTGGGTCAGCCGTACACGCTTGGAGGCTGAGGGAGTGGATGCGAGCCGGGGTGAGACCTAAATAAATAAAATAAAATGGTGCATTAGCAAACCGCACGGTCTTGATCCATACTGGAAATTGAGGATGGTGAAACTGGATAAATCTACCTCATGGGGTCATCCTATAGATCAGATAAGGCAGATGATAGTAGAATACCATGCCAACAGTATCAGTGCAGAAAATATTGCTACTTTGGATGCTGTTTAGAAATATATTGGCCATGAGCAGGGACTTAAATGTTCTTATTCTAGTCTTTTTGTGATTATGGCATTACTTACAAGAAGATTTTATCTTAAACGAAACAGAAATGCAACTATTAACAATAGCCCTAGGCCAGGTGTGGTGACTCATGCCTATAATCCCAGCACTTTGGGAGGCCGAGGTGAGAGGATTGTCTGAGCCCACGGGCTTGAGACCAGCTTGGACAACATGATGAGACCTCATCTCTACAATAAATTAAAAAATTTGCCAGGCATGGTGGTGTGCACCTGTAGTTCCTGCTACTTGGAAGGCTGAGGTGGAAAGATTGCTTGAATCCAGCAGGTTGAGGCTACAGTGGCTGTGAGCATGCCACTGCATTCCAGCCTGGGCAACAGATTGAAATGCTGACTCAAAAAAACAAAAACAAAAACAGTAGCTCTAGTTAATAGATAATGATTAGAATATATCTGTCTGGCCAGCCAGGAAGCAATCTATGTGGCAAGGTTCTTTGTGTGTTTTTATGTTTTGTTGGTAGTGGTGGAAAAGGGGGTGGCTAATATTTAGACGCCCAGGGATTCACAGTGATATAAATCCTGCACCCCTACCTCCACCAAGAGAAGTTGCGTCCCACCCCCATCTTAAATAAAATGGTGACATCCAGGCTTTAGAAAGGGGTTTTAAAATACACCTTTAACTGGAAGGCTGAGGAGGAAAGATCACCTAAACCCAGCAGGATGAGGCTGCAGTAGTTGTGATGAGGCCACTGACCCCCAGCCTGGGTGATAAAGTGAGACTTAACTCAAAAAAAAAAATCTTTAACTGTATTGTTTGATTGACAGCCATTAAAGAAATACTCACCATTAGAGTTCGATTGCAGGTTGAGAGAGTATGTAAGAAAGTTCACATCACAGCCTGACATGGCGGCTTATGCTTGTAATCCCAGCACTCTGGAAGGCTGAGGCGGGAGGATTGCTTGAGCCCAGGAGTTCAAGACCAGCCAGCCTGGGCAACATAGCAAGACCTCAAATCTACAAAAATAATTTAAAAATTAGCCAGGGGTGGTGGTGCTTGCCTGTAGTCCCAGCTACACAGGAGGCTGAGGCTAGAGGATCACCTGGGCACAGGAGGTAGAGGCTATGGTGAACTGAAGGAAGGAAGGAAAGAAAGAAGGGAGGGAGGGAGGGAGGAAGAAGGAAAGAAAGTTTTTTGTTGCTGTTGTTTTTTGAGTTGGAATCTCACTCTGCTGCCCAGGCTGGAATGCAGTGACACACTCACGGCCACCGCAGCCTCAACCTGCTGGGCTCAGGTGATCCTTCCTCCTCAGCCTTTCAAGCAGTTGGAACTACAGGCACGCGCCACCATGCCTGGCTAACTTTTTGATTTACTGTAGAGATGAGGTCTCACCAAGTTGCCCAGGCTGGTCTGGAACCTGTGGGCTCTGACAATCCTCTCACCTTGGCCTCCCAAAGTGCTAGAATTATAGGCATGAGCCACTGCACCCAGCCAGGAAAGAAAGTTAGTTCACATCGCCAAGCCAGCTTTGTGAAATAAGATTAGGGAAGGGGGAATCCACTTAATAATGATATCTGAGCTTCCTTTAAAAAGACACATTAAGTGTTTAGCATATATCTCACCAACTGCATTGAATAATTCAATTATTTAAGAACGCCTGCACCAATTCTCAGCAGCCTAGGAAGCTCCTCACCACGCCCACTAGCAGGCTAGTGTGTGGGAGTCAGATGATGCTTCTCAACTTGACACAACAATGTTGGACCTAGTGAGAGTCTCCCAACTTGTAGGCCTGGTTCCAGGGCGGTCATCCATCCAGGCTGACAATTTCCAGCTCTGCTATTCAAGCTTCCTGCCTAGGGAAGGTCCCTGTAGGTAGGAGGCGTGGCAGAGGGAGTTTTAGAATCCAAGGCTTGGTTGGTGTACTACTTGTACCTGACTTAACTCAGCTGCTCCTTCTGATGAGCCCAGGGCCAGGGCCTCTCTCTAGTCTCTGTTCATATGGTAGCTTGCTTCTCATTCTTCCTCCAAATGAGGTTGACCTGCCAGTCTTGCTTGAAGGCATCCTCTAGGTTCATTAGATGCTGTGCCTTGCCCAGTGCTTTGGTGTATGAAAGACGAACCATCCCACAGGGTTCCAGCTCTGAAGGTATGCAATCAGGTGACTGGATGTAGCAGGGAATGAAAGAGAGGGTAGTGTCGATGGGCATGTGCCTGAGTGGGTATAGGTGGGTCAAAGCATTAGGCCTGGGTCCAGTCTTTCTGGGTTGACTTTAATGCAGCTTTTTCAGCAAACCCCAGCAGAATGGAGTGTGCTGTATCAGGAAACATTTGCCAGCGATGTAGCAGAAGAAATTCTTTCTTTCTTTTCTTTCGTTCTTTCTTTTTCCTCTCTCTCTTTCTTTCTCCTTCCTCCCTCCCTCCCTCCTCCTCTCTTCTCCACCCCTTTCCTCCTTTTCTCCCTCCCTCCCTTCTCTCTCTCTCTTTCTTAATAAAAAGTGATGAAACATTCTGAAATTTGGTGGCTTAGAGTCAATGTCTTTATCCTGAAGCTTATATTCACGTGTGAACTATTAACTAAATTGTCCAGAAATGCAAAACAGTGGTCTCGGAACCCCACCCGAGTCTTCCACAGAGGTTAGCTCTGGTCTGTGACCATTCCCCTCAAAATCAGCTACCTTGTTGCTTCATAAAAACAGACTATCATCCTTCCCCGTCACGTGACCTCAAAAGGCCTCAGCAGCATCTTACTGTGAGCCAGCAGTGCTAGTACGAGCAGAGCAAACCATGCTGGAGTGCCCTTTGCTGCCCCTATTAACTGCTGGGTTCCTAGGGTGCTTCAAACTGTTAAAACAGAAGTATCTCATCAAGGAGCACCTTGACTGTAGGCTGTGTCTGGGGCACTAGCGGTTGTGCCCTGGGGTTGTTTTGCCAGTTATGGGTGAACCTCAAACAGTTCAGAATTGAGGCTCTGTCCCAATAACCGCCCCAGCAACTTGGTTGTTTCTCTTAACCTCATGAGTCTGCAGATACAGGCTGGCAAGTGTCCAAGAACAGGCCAGCTCATGAGATTTCCTGTGCTTCCGCTGCCACTGTCACTGCTGCCAGGGCCACATGTCCCCCAGAAAAGACTTTCTCATGATAGGTCAGCACTTCTGCTGCCAGTTGTGACAGAGGCCAGAGGTGAGGGGCATGAAGAAGTAAAATAACTAAGAGAAAATATTCCCTCCACCTTTCTGGTTTTTACTTTGGGGTTTTTTGCTTTGTTTTTGTTTTGGAGGTTGTTTTTTGTTTTTGTTTTAGAGGAGAAAGAGGAGATGACTTGAAAGAGGTGATGATGTGTAAAGTTTGCAAAGAGGGGTCACTGTGGATTGACGAGACCTTACCATCATGGGTTAGCCACAAGGGTGTGCCGCTCTCTGAGTCATATGCTAAAAGAGTAGAGTGTTACCCCAGTCAAATCCAGTATCCAAGCTCTCTCCCTGCATTCACCTAGCTCCTCCTTCATGAAGTCTCTGTCCAGTTTATTAAGTAGCACTTTTTTAGATTCAAGAGGAAATCACCAAGTTAGGGCAGCAGGGAAAACTGACAGGCTGTGGTCATCACAGTCAGATGTCCTAGACTGTCCTGAAGGGATGAGAGGCTTGTCATGTCCAATGGTGTATTCCAGTGCCCAGAAAAGTGCTTGATATTTATGGAGCAAATGAAGAGAGACAATGTTGACTGAGGTTAACCTTCGATTTACAGAAAAATGATTGTTAGGGTCATCTCGCTGAGGCCTCCAAAATTTGTTAGGGTCACACACTCCCAGTGGGACCTCCGGTAGGTCAGGCCTCCTGAGGCTATGGGTGTCTAGGGTGCGATCCGATGCTGTATGAGAGATGCAAAGAATTTCACAGAAGTTTGATTAGAGAATATAGTTTATTTAAAAGTCATTTTGTCAGTTATGGGTGAGAGAGAGAGAGAAGATTCACTTCCCCAAGGTAGGGGAGGTGACTAAAGCTGGAAGCCTGGCAACAGCCACAGTTCAAAGAGCACATGGCCACACCAGAACCTAGCAAGGCAATGGTGGCAATGTTTTGGCAATGATTGAGTCCTTTTAACCATTTTCCTTGGTGGGGGAAGGTCATTAAGGTGATTGGGTAATGGTCTGCTCCATGTCATATCGAAGGGGCTGGTGAGCACAGGTACTGAGGTCATGTAATGGACAGCAGGCAGACGGGTGGGTTAGGCCCATGAGTCTTAGATCTTGAGGTCTCCAGACACCAGCATCTTATGCTCTCAGGAGGTAGGCTAGATGGGAGGAGACAAGGGGAGAGGATTTTCCTGCAAGAGTCTTGCCAAACATTTGCAGTCCACAAACTCCTTGACCAAAAGGTGGTCTGTTACCATTTCTAGGACTCTGTTCTTGTCTTCCATCTGATGGAGATTTGCTGAGGGGGTAGGGTATGCTGCCGCTTGGCCTGCAGGGAAATGTCTGAATGCTTTCTAAAACCTGCCTATTGAAAATTTATCTATCCATGTCTAACCTTGTGCTAGATTCAAATTGTGTCCGGGGTAAAGTCTAAGCAAAAATGACTATGCTGAGGGAAAAAAACTAAGTTTATTTTAGGTTTCTGTAGGTACCTCCTTTCAATTATTTTATAGCAAAACAGATATGTCATTTTATTGCCTGTAGAATAATCTCTGGCCTTTCCCTTTGTCTACTATCCTTATTAATCCATAATTAAATCACCCTTGTTCCACTTCCAATCTTACATCTCACGAAAGCACTTATTTTATTTTTAAGATGACAATCTCCACAGGGAACAGAGTGGCCACCGATACATGACAAGGTCCCTGGCCTGTATATTTTCTTCTCTAAACCTCAAATGCCAGTTCAACCCAAGACTAGAGGTGACCAGAAAGTTGTAGTTAGGCTAAAGTGACTCTGAGAAATCTGGAATGGCCCTGAGTCGAGGTCCTATGGAGACTACAACAGTTGTGAAATGCCCACAACAGTTCCAGATAACTACTAAGAGGAATTACTGAAATTTCTAGCTCTATTTGATATTTTACCCCAGAGAGTTCCTCGAGTTAATTTATATTTCTCTTGAGTTCTAAGATTGATGTGTGACCTCTTAGATAGCTGAGATCTGGAGTGCATTCCCCATTCTTATCTAGGTCTATCTCATGATTTCAGGCACCAAATCCTGATAGCATTCTTCTCTCTCTACCTCCTTCTCTTCCTAGAGAGGTGGTTACTGAATTATCCAATTACCATGAGATAGTTTGGAACACCCACCAGGTTCCATAAATAATTATTGTGCAAAGCCTCTATTAAAAATTATGTGTAGGCCAGGCGTGGTGGCTCACTCCTATAATCCCAGCATTTTGGGCGGCTGAGGTGAGAGGATTGCCTGAACCCATGAGTTCAAGACCAGTCTGGGCAACTTGATGAGACCTCATCTCTGCAATATATCAAAAAATTAGCCAGGTGTGGTGGCACACACCTGTAGTTCTGGCTATTGGAAGGCTGAGGCGGAAGGATCGCCTGAGCCTAGCATATCAAGGCCATTGCACTCCAGCCTGGGTGACGGAGTGAGACTCCAACTCAAAAAAGAAAAGAATTATGTGTAAAATAGGGCTGAGTGCAGTGGTTCATGCCTGTAATCTCAGTACTATGGGAGGCTGAGGTGGCAGGTTCTCTTGAGATCAGGAGTTAAAGACCAGCCTGGACAACAAAGTGAGACCTCATCTCTACAAAAAAATTAAAAAATTAGCCAGGTGTGGTGGCACATACCTGTAGTGCCAGCCACTGGGGAGGCTATGGCAGAAGGATCACTTGAGGCCAGGAGTTCAAGGTTGCAGTGAGCTGTAACCATGCCACTGTACTCCAGCTTGGGTAACAAAGTGAAACCTTGTCCCCCACAAAAAAAATAAATAAAAGTTGGGCGTGGTGGCTCACACCTATAATCTCAGAACGTTGGGAGGCTGAAGTGAGAGGATTGCCTGAGCCCAGGGGTTCGAGACCTGGCTGGACAACTTGTAAAGACCTTCTCTTTACAATAAATCAAAAAATTATCCAGACATGGTGTGCACACCTGAGGTTCCAGCTACTTGAAAGGCTGAGGTGAATCACCTGAGCCCAGCAGATTGAGGCTGTGGTGAATGTGAATATGCCACTGCACTCCAGTCTGGGTGACAGTGAGACTCCAGCTCAAAAAAAAAAGGAAAAGAAAGAAAGAAAAGAAAAGAATTATGGGAAACCAGAAGTTTTACGGCCCTTACAGTGGAAATTAATAGTAAGATATAGACAAAAATAACTAAATAACTAAAAAAAAGAAAAACGTAAAATACCCTAAGGCAAAAAAGTAAAGTGCTGTGGAGCTTTGGGGAGTAGAAAAATGCATCTATTTTGGGGGAACTAGGAAACATGTCATTAATCCTGTGCATAATTTTAAATAGTAGAGATAGAAAGAAGGTATACTTGCTGAGAATGACTCATGGGATAGTGCTGGGAAGTTTAGTTATGTTTTGAACATAGCCAGGAAGACAGTTTGCCTAAAGTATATGAGCCCTTATAGAAGAATAGTGATAGACAGAACTAGAAAAGACATCTGGGATCCCTTTGGGAAGAACTATGCATGTAGGCAGAGGAGTTTGAAGTCAGAGATGCTTGTGTTTAAGTCAGTAGATACAAGGTGTTACAGAAGGGTTTTTCAAAAAGGAGTCTTTGAGAAGAAGTTGGCTCAGAGGGAGTTGAGGTAGAGGTGGAGGAAACTATCAGACATGTTTTGTAATAGGTTTGAAGAGCATTAAGAAGGGCATGGGCCAAGACTGTGTCTGCGATCATGGAATGGAGGGTTAAGACTCAAAGGGGAGGAACTGATAGAACATAACAACCAGTGGGATCAGGGGAAGGGCACCAATCATGATTGAAGAACTGAGACTGACATCCAGGAGAATGGTGAAAACCACAAACACAGGCCACTGGCAAATGAAAAAGAGGAAACTGTACGAAGGACCCAGTTTTGCTCCCTGTTCCTCAGGTTCACCCCATCCAGGCGGTCATTTGGAGGCCAGTTCTGTTAGGTCCAAATTCTAAAGACAGTGAGGGCCTTCTTTCTATGAGGCTGGAAGTTTTTACTCTTTCCTTCTCTTTTTGAGTCAGAGTCTCATTCTGTTGCCCAGGCTGGAGTGCAGTGGCAACAATCCCAGCTCACCATAGCCTCAACTTTCTGGGCTCAAGGGATCTTTCTGCCTCAGCCTCCTGAGTAACTGGTAATACAGGTGCACACCACCATGCCTGCCTAATTTTTATATTTTTTGTAGCAATGCGGTCTTACTATGTTGCCCAGGCTGGTCTTGAACTCCTGAGCTCAAGTGATTCTCCAGTCTTGGTCTCCCAAAGCGCTGGGATTACAGGCATCAGCCACTGAGCTTGGCCTTAACTCTCTTCTTGACTACAGTACTTCAAGAAATTTCTGATCCAATTGACCACTTTGATCATGTCTCTGGTTCCTTAACTTCCTTAAGGGAAAATCATTGAAAAACGAGTTTTCTAATTCATTTGCCTAATGTTCTCAATAATAAAGACCGCTGCATGGTGAATATTTGTATACCTAGCCCTGAATTGTACCCCACAATTTTAAATAAAATTTAAAAGAGGAAATAAAATAAAATAAAGACTCTTTGTTTCAAGTAGTAAAAATAATCTCTACATATCAGTAGTACAGGGACTGAATCACCTCAGCTTCCGTTTTTTTTTAGTCAGAGTCTCACTCTGTTGCCCAGGCTGGAGTGCGGTGGCACACTCACATCCACTGTAGTCTCAACCTGCGAGATTTAGGTGATCCTTCTGCCTCAGCCTTCCAAGTAGCTGGAAACACAGGCGTGTGCCACCATACCCAGCTAATTTTGATTATTATTATTATTTATTGTAGAGAGAAGATCTCACCAAGTTGTCCAGGCTGGTCCTGAACCCCTGGGTTCAGTCAGTCCTCTCACCTCTGCCTTCCAAAGTACTGGGATTACAGATGTGAGTCACTGTGCCCAACTAGTTTCTTGATATATATATGTATAAACTTGGATTATGAATTATATTTTTCACACGAGAGTAAATATGCCTTAAGGATTACTTTATTTACGAGGTCTCATAAATTCAGCAAGTGAATAAAGACATCCCAGATTTGCTGACTTATATCACAATATCGGGATTACCCTGGTCTACTTTAAATGTAAAGTATGCCAGGCATGGTGGCTCATGCTTGTAATCCCAACACTTTGGGAGGCCAAGAGAGGAGGATTGCTTGAGCCTAGGAATTTGAGACCAATCTGGACAACATAGCAAGACCTTTCTCTCTCTAAAAAAAAAAAAAAAAAAAAAAAAGCTGTGCATGGTGGCGTGCGCCTGTAGTTTCAGTTACTTAAGAGGCTGATTTGGGAAGATCCCTTGAGGCCAGGAGATTGAGGCTGCAGTGAGCCGGGAATAAGCCACTCCACTCTACCATGGGTAACAGAATAAGATCTCCAACTCAAAAAAAAAGATTGTCAAAAATATAGTCAATTCATATTATTCACAGATTCTATGTTTGCAAATTCACCTACTTACTAAAATTTATTTGTAGCCCATAATCAATACTTGAGAAACTTCTCTGCTCATTCTCATGCAAATACAGAATGTAGAAAAATATGAGTGCTAAGATGGAACAGGCAACATTGTACTTTCTTGTTTCAGCTCTCATGCTATAAGTAAGTGTCTATTCAGCGGTACATTTTTCATATCTGTGTGCTTTCTGTTGGTGATTAAAGACCCCAAGCAGAGTACCTAAGTGTTGTCTGGTTTTCCTAAGCACAAGGGGATGTAATGTGTCTTATGAAGAAAATACATGTGTCAGGTGAGCTCGGTTCAGGTATGAGTTAGAGTGTGACCGGCTGTAAATTTTTTTTTTTGAGTTGAAGTCTCACTCTGTCACCCAGGCTGGAGTGCAGTGGCTGCTCCCGGTCACTGCAGCCTCGACTTGCTGGGCTCTGGCGATCCTTCCGTCTCAGCCTTCCAAGTAGCTGGAACTGCAGGTACGCTACCATGCCCGGCTAATTTTTGATTTATTGTAGAGATGAGGACTTGCTAAGTTGCCCAGGTGGGTCTCGAACCCGCTGGCTCAGGCAATCCACTCACCTCAGCCTCCCAAAGGCGCGGGATTACAGGCTGAGCCACCGAGCCCGGTTCCAGCTGTAAATTTAATGCTGATAAATCCACACTATATATTAAGTAGGGTGCCTTTACACAGAAACACACATTGGACAAATATACATTTTTTTCTTTCTTTTTTTTTAAATCAATGTTTTTTATTATGATATTGTGGGGTACAGTTAAGGGTTAGGTATACAAATATGCTTCATTCAGGCACCCTTGTTGATAACAGGTTTCTCCCCGTCCCCAGACAGATGCTTACTACCATTAGTCCCATCTCCCTTCCCCTCCCCCCCATAGTTTCCCACCACTGTCAGTCATTTTCTTATGGCCGTACGTTGGATGATCAAGGTCCACTATATGAGTGTGAACATGTGAAACTCAGATCTTTGTTTCTGTGCGCGATCACTCAGTATTACAGACTCTAGTTCCATCCAGGTTGCTGCAAAATTCATGATTTTGTTCTTTTTTATGGCTGCATAGTATTCCATCGTGTATATGTACCACATTTTTTAAATCCAGTCCTCTTTGGATGGGCAGCATGGTTGCTTCCAGGTTCTTGCTATTGTGAACAATGCTGCAATAAACATTTGTGTGCAGGTATCTTTTTGATAGAGTGATTTGAGTTCTTCAGGGTATATTCCCAGTAGGGGGATTGCAGGGTCATATGGGAGGTTGATATTTAGAACTTTTAAATTGCCACACTGCTTTCTACAGAGGTTGCACTAGTTTACATTCCCACCAATAGTGTAGAAGTGTTCTCTTTTCACCACACCCTCTCCAGCAACTGTTATTTTTTGAGTTATTGATAACTCAAAAAATAACATTCTTACTGGAGTTAGGTGGTATCTCAGTGTGGTTTTGATTTGCATCTCCCTGATGATTAGTGAGGTTGAACATTTCTTCATGTGTCTGTTGGCTGCTCAGATGTCTTCCTTTGTGAAGTGTCTGTTCATATCTTTTGCCCACTTTAAAATGGGGTTGTTTGTTTTTTTCTTTTCAGCACATTTGAGTTCCTTGTAGATCCAATATGTTAAGTCTTTGTCAGACCTGGAATTGGCAAATACTTTTTACCAGTCTGTAGGCTGTCTCCTTGCTCTCTTGATGGTTTCTTTAGCTTTGCAGAAGCTTGTCAATTTAATGAGGTCCCACTTGTCTATCTACTCTCTTATGGCCTGTGGGTTTCGGGTCTTGTTCAGGAATTGGATGCCAGTTCCAATTTCCATGAGGGTATGTCCTTCATTTTCTAAGATTCTTATGGTTTGAGGTTTTACATTTAGGTCTCTGATCCATTTGGAGTTAATTTTTGTGTATGGAGATAGATAGGGGTCCTGTTTCAATCTTCTGCATGTGGTCAGCCAGTTTTCCCAGCCCCATTTACTGAATAGGTTCTCCTCTCCCCAGTGGTAGGTGGTGGAGGGTTTGTCAAAGATGAGTTGGTTGAGAAATTGAGGTTTTGCTTCTGGAATCTCAGTTCTATTCCATTGATCTATATGCCTGTTCCTATAACAATACCAAGCTGTTCTGATGATTGTAACTTTATAATAAAGTTTGAAGTCTGGTAATGTGATACCACCTGCTTTTTTTTTTTTTTTTTTTTTGCTGAGGATTGTTCTGGCTATTCTTGGTTGTTTGTGTTTCCATATGAATTCCTGTGTTGTTTTTTCTAGGTCTGAGAAGAATGTTGCTGGAAATTTGATGGGTATTGCATTGAATCTGTAGATTGCTTTAGGTAAGATGGACATCTTCACAATGTTGATTCTTCCAATCCTTGAGCATGGGATATTTTTCCACTTGTTTGTGTCATCTCTGATTTCTTTGAGCAGTGTTTTGTAGTTTTCATTGTAAAGGTCTTTCACGTCTCTAGTTAGGAAGATGCCAAGGTATTTCATTTTTTTTGTGTGGCTATTGTGAATGGAATTGTGCTTTTTATTTGGGTTTCTATTTGTTTATTATTGGTGTAAAGAAATGCAATTGTCTTTTGCACATGTATTTTATATCCTGAGACTTTACCAAAGGCCTTTATCAGTGTAAGGAGGTTTTTGATAGATTCTCTTGGGTTTTCGAGGTACACAATCATGTCATCTGCAAAGAGAGATAACTTGACTTCATCTTTTCCTCTTTGGATACCCCTGATTGCCTTCTCTTCTCTGATTGCTCTAGCCAGGACTTCCAATACTATACTGAACAGGAGGGGTGAGAGTGGGCATCCTTGTCTTGTTCCAGTTTTCAGGGGAAATGGTTCCGATTTTTGTTCATTTAGAAGTATGCTGGCTGTGGGTTTCTCATACATGGCTTTTACTATTTTGAGGTATGTTCCCCGTATGCCTAGATGTTCGAGGGTTTTTATCAAGAAGGGATACTGGATTTTATCAAAAGCTTTTACTGCATCTAATGATATAATCATGTGGTTTTTGTTTTGACATCTGTTGATGTATTTAATTACATTTATGGTTTTACAAATGTTGAACCAGCCTTGCATCCCAGGGATGAAGCCTACTTGGTCATGATGGATGATTTTTCAGATGTGTTGTTG
>NW_007250810.1:0-3591 GCF_000164805.1 Carlito syrichta
CCACTGCACTCCAGTCTGGGCCACAGAGTGAGACTCCAACTCAAAAAAAAAAAAAGATTTTTTTTTTTCCTTATGAGTTGAAGTCTCACTCTGTCACCCAGGCTGGAGTGCAGTGGCAAACTCACAGCTGCTGCTCAGGTGATCCACCAAGCTCTAGCTGCTGTCCACCACTGCAAGTCTCCATGACAGGCATCCAGAGCAGGTCCAGCACTGTTTTTGTTTTTAGTCAGTGTCTCACTCTGTTGCCCAGGCTGGAGTGCAGCAGCACGCTCATAACCACCACAGTCTCAAACCTATGGGCTCAGGCAATCCTCCTTAGTTGCTGGAACTACAGGTGCACACCACCACACCCGGCTAATTTTTTGGTTTATTGTCAAGATGAGGTCTTGCCAAGCTGCTCAGGCTGGTCTCAAACCCCTGGGCTCAGGCAATCCTCTTACCTCCACCTCCCAAACTGCTGGGGTTACAGGAGTGAGCCACCACACCCGGCAGGTTCAGCTTGGTTTGAAACAGGTGCCAATCGGGGCAGAAGACAGTAGAAAAAAGCAGTAGTTTGGAGCTAATTATTGGTTTTTTTTGACTTGGCGTGTCACTCTGTCACCCAAGCTGGAGTGCAGTAGCACACTTACAGCCACCGCAGCCTTCACCTGCTGGGCTCAGGTGATCCTTCTGCCTCAGCCTGCCAGGTAGCTGGAACTACAGGCGTGCGCCACCATGCCCAGCTGATTTTTTTATTTATTGTAGAGATGAGGTCTCGCCACACTTTCAGGCTGGTCTTGAACTCCTGGGCTCAGGTAATCCTCTCGTCTCCATCTCTCAAAGTGCTGGGATTACAGGCATGAGCCACTGTGCCTGGCTATTTCTTGGCTTTTTTACAGCTATGTGACCTTGGCCAAGTCTATCTCCTCATCAATAAAATTAGATGAACTACTATAAAATCTGAGCTGTAGGTTTAAGCAATGTATAGAGATACCTCTTTGGATGGTTCCTGGAAGTAGGAGGTGTTCAATAGTTTCCTTCCAGGACCCAGCACTGCCACTAACATGCCATGCAAAATTACAGTAGATCATTGAAAGCTCATAGGATTCTTGGGAGGCACAAAAAAGATACAGATGTGAAAATGTCCTGCAAACTGTATAGCACTTTATGAACACAAGGGATTAAATAATTCAACTTAACACTAATCACTGATGCATCATGACATGTGAAATATTGTCCTGCTGTCACGATCCAGAGTCTCCCCCACAATAAAGAGACAAAATCTGGCTCTAAAGATCCTTTACTAAGATCTACTTAAAACATTTCAGTCCTTAGTTTGAAAAAATTTCAACTTAGTTGACAGGCTGATGGCCGATCTAAGTGAAGGTTTCACGATAACAAAAACACCTCCCATCTACAATGATATCAAAACAAGTTCCTGAATAATATGAGTGTGAATGCCTTCAGGGTCTCTGGCCCATCTTCTTCAGGGTTCGATTAAGCTAGAACAAAAAGAAAAGCAAAATTAGATGTGGGGCTTTCTCCAGTGCTTTTTCTATAGTGTGTATTATTACAAGTCAGACTCCCAGCTGCCCCTCTGAGCCAGGAGAGGGGAGTCGTTGGTGTGGATGTCCACTGCGTGTGCAAAGCCACAACATTCACGTAGCCCTATACAGTGCATGCAGATTGTTTACCCTTCAAACTCAACAAACCCACACTATACTGATCTACTCTTCTGACAGACAGGAAGGGGATTCAGAGGGGCTAGACTTGCATGATTCCTAGTCTAGCTGGGAGAAGAATCAGAAGCTTCCTCGGCTTTCCCCTTGCACAAAAAAACAGGATCTTTTAAGGAGACAGCCCTAGCCTACCACCCTGACAGATATGAACTGAACTGCTAGAAGGTATAAAGAGCACCAGGGCTGTGTTATGATCCTGCAGGAGGAGTCTGACCTCTGCTGGAGGACTCAAGATCAGGACACAGTGGCTCCAGAGGAGGTCACAAAAAGAGCCCCACACCCTTGCAATGTTTGGCCTGACCCAAAAGACTTCTCCTAGGTAAAGAAAAGGAATTTAACAAGTCTGTCAAAACAGAGCTCCCTGTCCTCCAGCCTGTAGGAACTGGCCAGACCTGTCTAAGTTGGAGAACACTGCCAAATGGGGAGGGATGGGTAACGGCAGGCAGTGAATCCATCCATATTAGGAAATGCCAGAGAGGGAGAGGAGAGCTGGCCACCCGCAGAGGGAGATCTTGGAAAGAGATGCCCAGAGAAGGCTGACACAGCAATTCTCACCAGCCCAACCCTGCACCCCAAACCCCAAGCAGCCAGCCAGTCTAGCTCAGAAACTTAAAGGGCCAATTAGGAGCTTTCTTTCATTCTTTTTTTCTTTGAGACAAGAGTTTCACTCTGTCTTCCAAGCTGGAGTACAGTGGCGCAATCACAGCTCACCACAGCCTCAATCTTCTGGGCTCAGGCAATCCTTCCACCTCAGCCTTCCAAGTAGCTAGGACTACAGGGGCATGCTATCACAATGGGCTAATTTTTCTATTTCTTGTAGAGATGCCGGTCTTGTCATGTTGCCCAGGATGCTCTCAAACTCCTGGCCTCAAGCAATCCTCCCACCCTGGCCTACCAAAGTGCTAGGATCATGAGTGTGAGTCACCATGCCTGGCTCAATTTCAGGCTTTCTTGAAAATAGAAATGATAAATAAAAAAAATATTTTCCCAGCAAACAAGCCACTCTTCTAGATCTCTTACCTCCTCAAATTTGTGTATCTGACGAATAAAGAAATCTCCATAGCGCCTGGCAACCTTGGTGTCTGCAATGTGGATCATGTCCTGTGGGAGAAAGCACAGTCAGAGAACAGTGAGGTAAGGGGGTAGGGCTACCTAATTCATGAGGTCACTTGCGGATTTGCAAATAATAATGATGCTAAGTGTCAGATAAACCCCCCACACTGCTTTCCAAAGCAAAGGAGGGGGAAAAGATCACTGGAAAAGAATTATCAGTTAATAGTAGCTCACTCTTTCTGGAAGGCTGATTTTTATTTATTTATTTTTATTTATTTATTTATTTTTGGAGTTGGAGTCTCACTCTGTCGCCCAGACTGGAGTGCAGTGGCCGCTCCCGGCCACCACAGCCTCGACTTGCTGGGCTCCGGTGATCCTTCTAAGTAGCTAGAACTACAGACGCACATCACTATGCCTGACTAAGTTCAAAATATTTTCAACATCATTTTACTTATAAAATTTCTACACAATCTAGGTTAAGACCCAAAAACTTTCTAAATCTCTTTGATAGAATTTTTAAGTTAAGGACAAAGAAAGAAATTTTGTTTTTTGAGTTGGAGTCTCACTCTGTTGCCCAAATTGGAGTGCAGTGGCATGCTCCCAGCCACTGCAGCCTCAATCTGCTGGGCTCCAGCGATCCTTTCACGTCAGCCTTCCAAGTAGCTGGAACTACAGGTATGCACTACCATGACAAGCTAATTTTTTTGATTTATTATAGAGATGAGGTCTTGCCAAATTGCCCAGGTGGGTCTTGAACCCGCGGGCTCAGGCAATCCATTCACCTCAGCCTCCCCAAGCAAGGGATTACAGGCTGAGCCAC
>NW_007250810.1:3928-4682 GCF_000164805.1 Carlito syrichta
GTAGTTCCAGCTACTTGGAAGGCTGAGGCGGAAGGATTGCCGGAGCCCAGCAGGTCAAGGCTGCGGTGACTGGGAGCGGCCACTGAACTCCAGTCTGGGTGAACAGAGTGAGACTACAACTCAAAAAAAGAAAAAAAAAAAATTTGATGTAGGGACTTTAAATCAAGAATATATTAATTTGGCCAGGCTCAGTGGCTCAGCCTGTAATCCCAGCACTTTGGGAGGCTGAGGTGAATGGATTGCCTGAGCCCGTGGGTTCGAGACCAGCCCGGGCAACTGGCTAGACCTAATCTCTATAATAAACTAAAAAAAAAAAAAGCCAGATGCAGTAGTGCATGCCTATAGTTCTGGCTACTTGGAAGGCTGAGGTGGAAGGATCGCGGAAGACCAGCAGCGCTAGGGTGGCCATGAGTGTGCCATTGCACTCCAGCCTGGGCGATGAAGTGAGACTCCAACGAAAAAAAAAAAAAAAAAAAAAAAAAAAAAAATATATATATATATATATATATATATATAAAAATTTACTTTAGCCGGGCTCGGTGGCTCAGCCTGTAATCCCACACCTTTGGGAGGCTGAGGAGAGTGGATTGCCTGAGCCCGCGGGTTCGAGACCCGCCTGGGCAGGCGCGACCTCATCTCTACAATAAACCAAAAAATCAGCCGGGCATGGTAGCACATGCCTGTAATTCCGGCTACTTGGAAGGCTGAGGCGGAAGGATCGCCGGACCCCAGCAGGTCAAGGCTGCAGTGGCCG
>NW_007250810.1:4702-10003 GCF_000164805.1 Carlito syrichta
CTCCAGTCTGGGCGACAGAGTGAGACTCCAACTCAAAAACAAAACAAAACAAAAAAAAACAAAAATTTAATTTGAATACAATCTCAAAACTTTTTTTCCTTTGAGTTGGAGTCTCACTCTGTCACCCAGGCTGGAGTGCAGTGGCATGCTCACAGTCACTGCAGATTTGATCTGCTGCATTCAGGCGATCCTTCCACATCACCATGCCCAGCTAATTTTTTGATTTATGTAGAGATGAGATCTCAACATCTTGCCCAGGTAGGTCTCAAGCCCCTGGGCAATCCTCTTGCCTCAGCCTCCCAAAGTGCTGGGATTAAAGGCACGAGCCACTGCAGCTGGCAAAATTTTTCTTATAACCACCAAGTTTGCTAATTCTTGGGAGAAGTGTTTTTTTTTTTTGAGTTGGAGTCTCACTCTGTCGCCTAGACTGGAGTGCAGTGGCCGCTCCCGGCCACCGCAGCCTCGACCTGCTGGACTCTGGCGATCATTCTGCCTCAGCCTTCAAAGTAGCTGGAACTACAAGCGCGCGCTACCATGCCCGACTGATTTTTGATTTATTGTAGAGATGAGGTCTCGCCTGCCCAGGCGGGTCTGGAATCCGCGGGCTCCGGCAATCCACTCACCTCAGCCTCCCAAGGCGTGGGATTGCAGGCTGAGCCACTGAGCCCGGCTATTTTGTTTTTTGCTTTTTTTTTAGTTGGAGTCTCACTCTGTCACCCAGACTGGAGTGCAGTGGCTGCTCCCGGCCACTGCAGCCTCAACCTGCTGGGCTCCGGCGATCCCTTCCGCCTCAGCCTTCCAAGTGGCCGGAATTACAGGCATGCGCTACCACGCCCGGCTGATTTTTTGATTTATTGTAGAGATGAGGTCTCGCTGCCCAGGTGGGTCTCGAACCCGCGGGCTCAGGCAATCCACTCACCTCAGCCTCCCAAAGGCGCGGGATTACAGGCTGAGCCACCGAGCCCGGCTGTTTTTTTTTTTTTGAGTTGGAGTCTCACTCTGTTGCCCAGACTGGAGTGCAGTGGCACGCTCCCGTCCACCAAAGCCTCAACCTGCTGGGCTCTGGCCATCCTTCCACCTCAGCCTTCCAAGTAACTGGAACTATAGGCGCACGCTACCACGCCCGGCTAATTTTTGATTTATTGTAGAGATGAGGTCTCACCAAGTTGCCCAGGCAGTTCTCGAACCCGCGGGCACAGACAATTCACTCACCTCAGCCTCCCAAAGTGCTGGGATTACAGGCTGAGCCACCGAGCCCGGCTTTCTTTGATTTTTAAAAGCATGACTTAAAACACTGGAAAACTGGCAGGCATGGTGGCTCACATCTGTAATCCCAGAACTTTGGGAGGCTGGGGCAAGAGGACTGCCTGAGTTCACAAGTTTGAGACCAGCTTGGGCACCTTGGCGAGATCTCATCTGTACAATAAATAAATTAACCAGGTGTGCTGGCACACAACTGTGGCTCCAGTACTTGGAAGACTGACGCAGAAGGATCACCTGAACTCAGCAGGCCAAGGCTGTGGTGGCCGTGAGTGTGCCGCTGCATCTCCAGCCTGGGAGTCAGAGTGAGACTATGACTCAAAAAAAAAAAAAGGAAAACTTGCACTGTTGACGTGTTTTTACTTTTGGCAAGTCTGAGACAGGACTAGCTAAGTTTGTGCCAAAAACCAAGTCTTTCAAAACCCATAGGCTCTAAATGAGAGTATTTAGTTTAAATCAAGACGAGCTTTCAAAAACAAACTACCCAAACTAACCTAGCAATTCCACAACTGGATATATATTTGAGAATAAAAAAGACAAGCTGACATAAAAACTTGTATATAAATATTCATAGCAAAGGCGGGCTCAGTGGCTCAGCCTGTAAATTCCGCCCCTTTGGGAGGCTGAGGTGAGTGGATGGCCTGAGCCCCAGGGTTCGAGACCCGCCTGGGCAACTTGGGGAGACCTCATCTCAACAATAAATCAAAATGAGCCGGGCGTGGTAGCACGCGCCTGTAGTTCTAGCTACTTGGAAAGCTGAAGCGGAAGGATCGCCGGAGCCCAGCAGGTCGAGGCTGCGGTGGCCGGGAGCGGCCACTGCCCTCCAGTCTGGGTGACAGAGTGAGACTCCAACTCAAAAAAAAAATAGAAGAAATAAATAAATATTCATAGCGGCTAAAAAAATGACCCCCAAACCCCCCAAAACCTAAAATGCCCAACAACTGATGAATGAAAAAATGTGGTATATTCATACAGTGGAACGTTGCTCAGCCATAGAAAGCACCAACACATGCTACAGTGTGGATGAAACTTGAAAGCATGTTCAGTGGAAGAAGTCAAACACAAAGGGTCATATATTACACGATTCCATTTACATGAAACGTCAAATCTACAGAGACTGAAAGGAGACTACCGGTATGCCAGGGGCCAGGGGATGAAGGAAAAGGGTCATCGGGAGTGACTGCTTACTGGAGCTTCTTTTTTGAGGGGATAGAAATGTTCTGGAAATTGACAGTGGGGACGGTTGCACCGCACTGTGTACATACTAATAATCACTGAATTGTACTTTGAGCCCAGCAGGGCGAGACTGTGATGGCCGTAAGCATGCCACTGCATTTCAGCCTGCGAGACAGAGTGAGACCACAACTCAAAAACATAAATAAAATAAAATGGTCGCGTTTATGTTGTGCAATTATACATGAAAATTATTATTAGCCAGGTTCGGTGGCTCAGCCTATAATCCTGCGCCTTTGGGAGGCTGAGGTGAGTGGATTCGAGACCCGGCTGGGCAACTTGGCGAGACCTCATCTCTACAATAAAAATCAAAAGTTAGCCAGGCGTGGTAGCGCGCGCCTGTAGTTCCAGCTACTTGGAAGGCTGAGGCGGAAGGATGGCCAGAGCCCAACAGGTCGAGGCTGTGGTGGCCGGGAGCGGCCACTGCACTCCAGTCTGGGCGACAGAGTGAGACTCCAACTCAAAAAAAAAGAAAATTATTATTTATTTTAGAGTTTTGGGGTACATGTAAGGATCTGATACATAAGTAAATTATATACAGGTGAAGTCTGGGCTTCTAGCAAGCCCTCTCTTCTTTTGATAGTGGATATGGTATCTAAAAGGTGGGAAACTTTTATATGTATATATTTTATTTATTTATTTATTTATTTTTTGAGTTGGAGTCTCACTCTGTTGCCCAGACTGGAGTGCAGTGGCCGCTCCCGGCCACCGCAGCCTCAAACTGCTGGGCTCCGGCGATCCTTCCGCCTCAGCCTTCCAAGTAGCTGGAACTACAGGTGTACGCTACCATGCCCGGCTGATTTTTGATTTATTGTAGAGATGAGGTCTCACCAAGTTGCCCAGGCGGGTCTCGAACCCACGGGCTCAGGCAATCCACTCACCTCAGCCTCCCAAAGGCACGGGATTACAGGCTGAGCCACCGAGCCCGGCTTGTATATATTTTAAATACTAGAGACAGGGTCTTGCTCTGTGTCCAGGTAAATCTCAAACTTTTAGCCTCAAGCAATCCTCCTGCATTAGCCTCCCAAAGTGCTGGAATTATAGGCATGAGCCATTGTACTCAGTGTAAAAAAAAAAATGGTCCAAAGAGTGTTATTTCCAGTGCTTTCAGAAACAACCAACAATGAAGAATACATTAAAAAAAAATTTCCCTAGAGCATCAAAGAGAATAAAAGACCTATTCAGGGAAAAGAGAAACCATTCTAAGCAAAGCAAAGAACCCCTCTCTGCCCTAAAGACATTTGCTGATCCTAGAAAACTTGGATTGAGGAATAAACCAAAGATAGGACAGCCTAACAGAAGACTCTCCTTTTGATGCTGGTTTCCCCAAGGACTTCATCCTCAAGCTCAAGGTGAACCAGAAGTGAACTGCCATCCACTCTCCAAGTGGGGGAAAGGTGTAAAAGAGACCCAGCCCACAGACCTTATAAATACAAGATGACTCCTCTGACAATCTGCAACCTGGACTTGTCCCCTGGGTGATCCAGAGGACCTCAGAACTGTGAGCTCAGTTTATGGTGGTCCCAGACCAATAATATACCCAAGCACCTTGAGGAGGCAAAAGCAAATCTCTAGAAGAATGAAAATGCACCAGGCCTCAAGGAATGCCAACAAATAGTTTTTTTCAAGACAATGAACCATATGTAGTAAAAGATAATCAAGCACATAAAGAAGCACCTGCCATTATTAAAAACAGAAAATTAGAGGAAGCAAGAAATGAACAAAGTCAAAGGGATTAATAAGGGATAGGATAATCGATCAAAATAAATTAGCCATGCACAGAGGCTCATGCCTGTAATCCCAGCACTTTGGGAGGCAGAGGCAAGAGGACTGCCTGAGCTCAGGGGTCCAAGACCAGCCTAAGTAACATGGCGAGACCTCGTATCTACAATAAATCATAAAATTAGCTGGGCATAGTGGTGCATGCCTGTAGTTTCAGCTACTTGAAAGGATGAGGCAGAAGAATCACCTGAGCCCAGCAGGTCAAGGCTACATTGACTGTGAGTGTGCCACTGCACTCCACCCGGGTGACAGAGTAAAACTCTGACTCAAAAAAAAAAAAAAGAAAGAAAAAAGAAGCCAGGCTCCGTGGCTCAGCCTGTAATCCTGTGCCTTGGGAGGCTGAGGTGAGTGAATTGCCTAAGCCCACGGGTTCGAGACCCACCTGGGCAACTTGGTGAGACCTCATCTCTACAATAAATCAAAAATTAGCCAGGCGTGGTAGCGCACGCCTATAGTTCCAGCGACTTGGAAGGCTGAGGCAGAAGGATGGCCGGAGCCCAGCAGGTCGAGGCTGTGGTGGCCGGGAGCGTGCTGTGGCAGGATGCTGCATATGCTCAAATATATTTCTTGTATGATGGAGTGAATAAACACAGAAACATGTAGCTGGTTCAGGATTAGCAGCTGGCCTCAAGGCAATCACCTGGAATAACTCCTACTAGTCCAGGGCAGGAAAGGCGTTGATAGCAGTTGAAGGTATTTCCTTTTGAAAGGAAGTTGTAACTTTAAAGACCTGCCAGGCTGCGGGCAGGTTTTGTTGAAGAAGGGCCAAATGGCCCAGAGACTGGCTATTTCATGGAAATGGAAAAGAGTTTTATCTAAGCTGGGCTCAGTGGCTCAGCCTGTAATCCCTGTGCCTTTGGGAGGCTGAGGTGAGTGGACTGACTGAGCCAATGGGTTCAAGAACCGCCTGGGCAGCGAGATCTCATCTCTACAATAAATCAAAAAATCAGCTGAGCGTGGTAGCATATGCCTGTAGTTCCGGCTACTTGGAAGGCTGAGGCAGAAGGATCGCTGGAGCCCAGCAGG
>NW_007250810.1:10089-13742 GCF_000164805.1 Carlito syrichta
CAAAAAAAAAAAAAAAAAAAAGAGTCATATAAAACCTCCCTTCTGAAGTTGATGGTTTACAAGCCTGCAGTTTCTGGAAACCATTTGTTCTTTAAAAAATCTGATTTTGTTGAGTACAACCTTGTAAGATTCCAAAGGAAATATGTAATCACTCAATACGACCCACCTCCCTTACCGCAACAAGGGTATAAGACCCCATGTCTCCTGTTCTGGGGCACTGGGTTTGGACGCATTAGTTCCATTGAGCCCGCTGTACTAGCCAGTGTAATAAAGTGCCACTTCCTATAATAGTCTCCGTGTCACGATCTCTCTATTTATCCTGCTACAGTGCCACTGCCCTCCAGCCTGGGTGACAGAGTAAGACTCCAACTCAAAAAAAAAGAAATTAATCCAGAAGATAAAAAAATAGAGATAATGACTAATAATAAGGAGGATGCCAAAAATACATATATGCATTTTAGCTCATTCTGACTGCTCATGTGAATTTACATCATTCCAAATTCTGTTCCTGGTTGCCACTGACATGAAATTTATCTCATCGTGGAAGACTGCCTTTTCAGGTTTATAATACGAATAAAAATACAAGCCAGGTTCGGTAGCTCAGTCTGTAATCCTGCGCTTTGGGAGGCTGAAGTGAGTAGAATGCCTGAGGCCGCGGGTTCGAGACCCGCCTGGGCAACTTGGCGAGACCTCATCTCTACACTAAATTTAAAAAATCAGCCGGGCATGGTAACGCACCCCTATAGTTCCAGCTACTTGGAAGGCGGAGGCGGAAGGATCGCCGGAGCCCAGCAGGTCAAGGCTGCGGTGGCCAGAAGCGGCCACTGCACTCCAGTCTGGGCGACGAAGTGAGACTCCAACTCAAAAAAACAAAACAAAACAAAAAACATTAAATTGTCCAGCTTGAACTTAAAATCGCCAAAATGAAAACACTGTTCCTCAACTTGCTTCTCCTTTTGAGAGGAGAAAACCATGCTGTGCTGCTTATGTATCCTTCCAGAAAGAACTTGATGCATACAAAGATATACATCAATGTAAAACTGAAAAAAAAAAAGTCAGCCGGGCTTAGTGGCTCAGCCTGTAATCCTGCGCCTTTGGGAGGCTGTGGTGAGTGGATTGCCCGAGACTGCGGGTTCGAGATCAGCCTGGGCAACTTGGTGAGATCTCATCTCTACAATAAATAAAAAATTAGCCGGGCATGGTAGCGTACACCTGTAGATCCAGCTACTTGGAGGCTGAGGCGGAAGGATCACCGGAGCCCAGCGGGTCGAGGTTGCCGTGTCCAGGAGCGGCCACTGCACTCCAGTCTGGGCGACAGAGTGAGACTCCAACTCCAAAAAAAGAAAGAAAAAAAAAAGTCTTAAAGGGACCATGGATAGCCACTCTAAAACTTTATGAGCGTTTTCTGCAACAGCCAAAACCACCCAAATGTCCATCAACAAGAGAATACACAAACTGCAGTACAATAACTGTAGTAGATGGACTATCACAAAGCAATAGATATGGAAGAAATGTTACAGACACAGACTCCAGACAGTGATTCTCTCAATTATAACATTAAGCAAAAGAAGCCAAACACAAAGGGTGCATTCTGTGCAATTAATTTCACAAACAGGAAGCACTAGCCCATGACGTTAAAATTAAGATAACGGCCTCCCACTTGTAAAGTACCTTCTTTTTTGCTGCTATTTGTTTTGTTTTGTTTGAGTTGGAGTCTCACTCTGTCGCTCAGACTGGAGTGCAGTGGCACGGCCACGGCAGCCTTGGCCTGCTGGGTGCTGGTGATCCTTCCGCCTCACCCTTCCAAGTAGCTGGAACTACAGGCGCGCGCTACCACTCCTGGCTAATTTTTTGATTTATTGTAGAAATAAGGTCTCGCCAAGTTGCCCAGGAGGGTCTCGAACCCGCCGACTCAAGCAATCCACTCACCTCGGCCTCCCAAAACACAGGATTACAGACTGAGCTACCGAGCCCGACCTGTAAAGTACTTTCAACAGTTTCCAGCCTCATCTTCTACCACAGCCTGCTCCCTCATGCCACTCAGGCATATGTACCTGTAACTCACACTTGTTAGACTCACTACTGCCCTGGGGCCTTTGTTCTTCCTGTTCCTCTGCCTGGAAGGCTTGCCCCTCAGATATCTGGTTGGTTAATGACCTCACCTCCTTCAAGTTTTAGCGTAACTTTCACTTTCTCAACAAAGCCTGTTCTGAGTACTTTAATACTACAACCTATACATCCCATGACCCCTACCCTTACTCTGTATTACTTGGCAACTTCTTTTTTTTTTTTTTTTGAGTTGGAGTCTCACTCTGTCGCCCAGATTGGAGTGCAGTGGCTGCTCCCAGCCACCGCAGCCTCCACCTGCTGGGCTCCGGCGATCCTTCCTCCTCAGCCTTCCGAGTAGCTGGAACTACAGGCGCACGCTACCATGCCCGCCTAATTTTTTATTTATTGTAGAGATGAGATCTCGCCAAGTTGCCCAGGTGGGTCTTGAACCCGCGGGCTCAGGCAATCCACTCACCTTAGACTCCCAAAGGCGCGGAATTACAGGCTGAGCCACTAAGCCCGGCTGGCAATTTCTAACACACTATATAGCTTACTTAATTTTACCGCCTGTTGTTTATCACTTTATGTACTAGAATGACAGCACCACAAAGGCAGAAAACTTTCATTGACTTTGTTCACTGATGTATCCCAAGTGTCCAGAACAGCAGCTGGAAGATAGTGAATGCCTAATAATTATATATTGCTAAAAGGATGAACACAGAATGCCCCCAGAGATGACCACGGATAGCCATACCTTGTCAATGTAGAAGTCAACCTCAGAAGCTGACTGAAATTCGCCATCTAGGGCGGAGATGCCACTGGTCCACACCAGGTTCTTCATCTTGTGTTTGAAAACAAGAAGCTGGATCCGGAACTCCTGCTCTGTGAGGTCCAGGAAGCCAGCCAGCTTGGCCACAGGCATGGTGGTGTAGAGCTTGAGAAAGCTGCGGATGGTTGAGAGCTGGGCTTGCTGCTGCACTTCATCAGAAAACACCTTCAGCTGCTGCAGAAAGGGCTCTTTGTGGTAGTTAGGGTGCACGTTGTCATAGTTGGGCACTACAGGTGACAGGAACTTGGGGCAGGAGTAGCTAAAAAGTTCCTCGTAGACTTGTGGGTCACCTTTCTGCATGCGCAGCATCTTATCGCCATATTTTTCCCGCAGCTGGAGGTGAATGCTCTCGTCGATACGCATGGGGTACATGGTGAGGGCAATGGCCAGTAGTGCATGCATCTGCTCATTCTGCTTGTTAATCTGGGGATGGGATGGAAAGTGGTGCTGGGTCAAATGAGATGGACTTCCCAAGGTCCCCCCGTCAGCGTGGCCCCATCATCCTCCCACGGGCACGTTGTACAGCTCTTCAACTCATCCCATTATCTCACATCAGTTGTGAAAACTTTCTCAACGTCTCTTTCAACTCTCCTTCTAGCTCTCCTGATCTCCATCCTAGTTCTGAGTCCTCCCTCCCTGGATTCCTCTGTCTTCATTTCTCTAGTCTACCCCAAACATTACTGGCAGTCAATCCTTTACACCAGTTAGGAACAAGCTACCCAGTCTTTTTTTTTTTTTTTGAGTTGGAGTCTCACTCTGTGGCCCAGACTGGAGT
>NW_007250810.1:14386-20637 GCF_000164805.1 Carlito syrichta
AACTTGAAAAAGAAAAAAAAAAAATCCTGTTGATCATCTTCAGAGTGGGGAAAAATCATGTTGAAAAAACCATACAAAATGAGTAAAATTTTCTTTCTTTTTTAAAGAGATGGGGTATTATCCAGGTTGGTTTTAAACTCCTAGGCTTCAGCAATCCTCCCACCTCAGCCTCCTGAGTAGCTAGGTCTACAAACATGCGCCACCACACCTGGCTCTCACTTGGCTTAATATAGCAAAATATTGAATGAGGTTTCACAGAAAACTGTTGACGCAGGTACCAAGGAGTCAGTTAATTAGAAAGACCCTGGGCTGCACACAGAGGCCCCCTTACCATCTCATACTTATAGGTGGTCCTCTGGAACATGCTCTTGGTCCTCTGAATGTAAAGGAGGATGTTGGCAAAGACACGGATGGCATCCTGGTAGCGACGCATCATCAAATATGCAAAACCAACATAATAGTATGTGGTGACTTGGCACTCTGGCACACGGGAATACATGCTCTGCAAAAGGAGATGGAACAAATATACATGAATTCGAGTTCATCCCTGAAAGGAACTGAAAGTTGGTGGGGCCCAGTGAAAGCTAAGATGGAAACACAGAGCACTTTCCTAGCACATGCCTTGGACCACCTAGAGGAAGCTCTGATTCTGGAGTGAGAAGTCTGAGAGCAGACGTACATTTGCCAATTAAGCTACATGTTTTGAAGCCTCCATTATCTTAGCCATAACAGGAAGGAACTGGACAAGGTGACTCCTAAAACCTATTTCAGCTCTAAAACTCTGGACACCTCAGTTGATCATTTTTCCCTGCTTTTTCAAATAAGCCCTATAAAGAAATGGACAGGTAAGATAGATACACACACACAAACAACACCAAATAAAAAGTACCCATTTATTTTCCTGTGGCTAGGAAAAACACCTCAGACAATCATATATCAATAGATACACCACCTTAGAACTAAATTACTTACTAATTCTTTAAAGAGTAGTGAAACTTGAATAGTAAAAAGCTGTTACTATTCTGCCTTGAAAACAGAATTAAAAAGTCTTGTTAGCCACCTAAATTTTCCAGGACCAGATTTTCACTGCATTGCTTTTCTATTTTAGTCTCAATTTTCTTTCTTTCTTTTTTTTTTTTTTTGGTGAGTTGGAGTCTCACTCTGTCACCCAGACTGGAGTGCAGTGGCCGCTCCCGGACACTGCAGCCTCGACCTGCTGGGCTCTGGTGATCCTTCCGCCTCAGCCTTCCAAGTAGCTGGAACTACAGGCGCGCGCTACCACACCCGGCTAATTTTTTTGACTTATTATAGAGATGAGGTCTCGCTAAGTTGCCCCAGCGGGTTACGAACCCGCGGGCTGAGGCAATCCACTCACCTCAGCCTCCCAAAGGCGCGGGACTACAGGCTGAGCTACCGAGCCTGGCTAGTCTCAATTTTCAACTGACTTAAGACTCCTCTTTCCTCTCCTGAAAATTTGTCCTAAGAGATCAAAGAGTTTCTCTAGAAATAGACACTCTGGCTCTGGGAAGATGGGCCTGAGGTTACCAGGCAATTACCTTCTTGTTCAGTTCGATATTCTCCAGTACTTTGATGGCCTGGTAGTAATCCCCTAGTAGGGAGTGCAGGCGCAGAAGCCCCACTAGGCTGAAGTAACCAAGCATCTTGTAGAGGGAGTGCCGTCCATACTCCCCAGCCACACTCTCGGGGTCACCTGAAAGAGACAGACACTGAATACTTCAGCAGGAGGCAGGTAAAGGAAGGCAAGTTTGAGCTCTGAATGTCACTCAGTAAACTTGGCACCTGCTGCCGGCCTTTAACGTTTCCTTCAGCCGGGTTCGGTAGCTCAGTCTGTAATCCTGCGCCTTTGGGAGGCTGAGATGAGTGGAATGCCTGAGCCTGCGGGTTCGAGACCCGCCTGGGCAACTTGGTGAGACCTCATCTCTACAATAAATCAAAAATGAGTCGGGCGTGTTAGCGCTCGCCTGTAGTTCCAGCTACTCGGAAGGCTGAGGCGGAAGGATCACCGGAGCCCAGCAGGTCGAGGCTGCGGTGGCCGGGAGCGGCCACTGCACTCCAGTCTGGGTGACAGAGTGAGACTCCAACTCAAAAAAAAAAAAAAGTTTCCTTCAACAGGGAATAACCCTGCTTTCAAAGGAATACCAAGAAATAGCATGACCAACCTCATGCTAATCTTAAATTTACCAGTAGTTGCTTACAGGACAGTAGTTCACTTTGTTTTTTATTGGTCTCAACACACCTGATATTATAAGAGGGTCCCTCTCATCAAGAAGTTACTCACGAAAGTCTCTACTTTCAGGAAGTCCGTGAGATCTTTAAAACACAGTGAACCAGTATTTTACAAAACCATGCACAGTTGTAAAACACCCATTCAACTTATGGAAGAGACTAATAACTTTATTATGATTATCATATTATTATTATAATTACTATACATTATATCATTATTACTATTTTTGGGGGGATGACAGACTTACTATTTCACCCGCCTGCCTTGAACTCCTGGCCTCAAGTGATCCTCCCACCTCAGCCACAGCTGGGCTACAGGCTCATGCTACCACATCCAGCTACTTTTTATTTTACCATTTAATCTTTTTGTAGAAATGAGGGTCTCACTATCCTGCCTGGACTGGTCTCTAACTTCTGGCCTCAGCCTTCCAAAGTGCTATAATTACAGCCATGAGCCACCACACCTGACCCAATAACTTTAATATAACAAGTGAGAAGTTCACTAATATTTTCCAATTCCTCATTGCACCTAATCTATAAGAAACTATCACTACTTGTTTGAAAGTACAGGTCGAGCAATCCACTAAAAACCAGTGTTTTGAATTTTGGATTTTTTGTTTAGTCCGGTCCTCACTCAGTTGGCCAGGCTGGAGTGCAGTCTGGGCCTGGGTGATCCTTCTACCTTAGCCTCCCAAGTAACTGTGAATACAGGCATGTGCCATCACACACAACTAATTTTTTTGATTTTTTTTTTTTTCAGAGGAGGTCTTGCTACATTGCCTAGGCTGGGTCCCAAACTCCTGGACTCAATCAATCCTCTTGCCTTGGCCTCCCAATGTGCTAGGATTACAGGCATGAGCCAAAATCCTAGTTGAATTTCAGATTTTTTTTTTTTTAGTTGGAGTCTCACTCTGTCACCCAGAATGGAGTGCAGTGGCATGCTGCTCACACTCACCGGAGCCTCGACCTGCTGGACTCAGGCGAACCTTCTGCCTCAGGCTTCCAAGTAGCCAGAACTACAGGCACGTACTACCTTGCCCGGCTAATTATTGATTTATTGTAGAGACAAAGTCTCACCATGCTGCCCAGGCTGGTCTTGAACCTGCGGGCTCAGGAGATCCTCTCATCTTGGGCTCCCAAAGTGCCAGGATTGTAGGC
This sequence comes from Carlito syrichta, assembly GCF_000164805.1. NCBI lineage: Eukaryota > Metazoa > Chordata > Mammalia > Primates > Tarsiidae > Carlito > Carlito syrichta. Next base: position 17,792 of record NW_007250810.1, read on the forward strand.
TTGAGCCACTGTGCCCAGCCAGAAGGAGTATTTTAATAGACTGTTCAGGTAGTCCAGATGTTCTTTGATACTACACAGTGTAGTAGTATGCACAGATTTAACATCCCTAATCTGAAAATTTGAATCAGAAATGCTCCAAAATCTCAAACTTTTTGAGTGCTTAAACGATGCCACGGGTGGAAAATTCTACACCCTACCTCATTTTGCATTCAAAATAGAATTTGAGCCAGGTTCGGTGGCTTAGCCTGTAATCCCAGTGCTTTGGGAGGCTGAGGTGAGTGGATTGCCTGAGCCCACCTGGGCAACTTGGCGAGACCTCATCTCTACAATAAATCAAAACTTAGCCGGGCGTGGTAGCGCACACCTGTAGTTCCAGCTACTTGGAAGGCTGAGGCAAAAGGATTGCTGGAGCCCAGCAGGTCGAGGTTGTAGTGGCCGGGAGCGTGCTACTGCACTCCAGTCTGGGTGACAGAGTGAGACTGCAACTCAAAAAAAAAAAAAAAAACACAGAATTTGGTTGGGCATGGTAGCTCACGCCTATAATCCCAGCAGGCTGGGATTGTGCCACTGCACTCCAGTCTGGGCAACAGAGTGAGACCCCAACTCAAAAAAATAAATAAGTAATAAAAATAAATAAAATACTCCTTCCTTTCTCAACCAAGTATCTGTGTGAGGCCAGATTTTCCTTATATACTTCAACCAAAACAGCAACAGTTTGTATTCAGAAGTAGATATGAGAACCAAGCTATCTTATTTGCCCAGGCATAGTGGCTCACATTTGTAATATCAGCACTTTGGGAGGCCAAGGTAGGAGGACTGCTTGAGGTCAGGAGTTTGTGACTAGCCCGGGAAACACAGAGAGACCTCATCACCACCCCCCACCCCACCCCCGCCCAAAAAATTAATTAGCTGAGTGTGGCCAGGTGCAGTGACTCACACGTATGATCCCAGTACTTTAGGAGGGTGAGGTGAGAGGATTGCCTGAGCCCAGGGGTTGGAGACCAGCCTGGGCAACTTGGCAAGACCTCTTCTCTACAATCAATCAATCAATCAATAATAATGTGCTGGGAGTGGTGGCGCAGACCTATTGTTCCAGCTACTTGAAAGGCTGAAGCAGAAGGATCGCCTGAGCCCAGCAGGTCAAGGCTGTGGTGGCTGTGTGTCACTGCACTCCAGCCTGGGCAACAGAGGGCCTTACTCAAAAAAAAGAAAATAAAAAAACTAGACATAAACTTTGTGGTTCTCAATATCTTAAGAGTATAAAGTAGTTGACATCAAAAACATCTGAGAAGTGCTTATTTAAAGCTATGGAAAAATACTCACAAATGCAAATCTCAAAATCGGTTAGTTCAGTCTGTTGGCCAACAGACAACAGACTGCTAAGCCCAGCAGCGCCCAACATCAGCACCCTGCCACTGTTGGTACTCAAGCATCAGAGAACAGCCAACAGCCCACTGCTGAGAGATGGTGACCCAACTGCTCTCCTTGTAGTAGCTATCCACTTGGAGCAGATGGCAAGCAGCTGGAAACTCCCCGTCACGCGGCCAGCCTGCTGCACTTACCTCCACTTGTGTACACCTCCAACTGACGGTTGATGTTGGATTTGTCTACCAGGGAATGAAGGACATTGAGGACACTGTGAACATTCCAGATTTTGGGATTGGAACGAAGGAAGTCAATCTCCTCCTCCGACTTCTTGGCAGTCTTGCAGCGGTACTGACTAAATGACTGAAACTGTTGAGGAAAAAGAAAGATGCGGCAATGGTGGAAAACCATAGTGACAGTCCGCAAAGCTGAGAATGGGGCTACAGCAGGGCTCTGGACAAGGGAAAGAGAGGATGACACTCCACTTCTCACTCTAACGAAAGTGACTTCTTTTTTACTTTTTTGTTTGTTTTAGTCAGTCTCACTCTGGTGCCCGGGCTGGTTCATGCAGCCTCTACCCCCTGGGCTAAGCCAATCCTTCTGCATCAGTCTCCCAAGCAGCTGGGAATACAGGTGCACATCAAGATGCCTGGCTCCTTTTTGTAATTTTTTTTTTATATTTAAAGTCTCACTATGTGGCCCTGGCTGGTCTTAAACTCCTGAGCTCAGGTGACCTTGTGTAATCATGCTAGGACTACAGGCGGAGCCACTGCGCCCAACAATGAATGTTAATTCATCTATAGCTAAGTAAAAATCTTTAGGATTCGAAGTGATTTACAGAATAAACATTCAATTTGAAGTAGAAAGCAACCTTATGTCATTTACTGCCTCTGGGCCTCATGATGCAGTTGACCTGGTCACCAGAATCACCAGAGGAGCTCTTTCATGTAGCTTGACCATGAGATTTATGAGTAATAATGTGGTACAGGTATCTGCATGTGTTTGCCTTTCCTTATAGAATTGATCATCAGTTGCCCAACTGTTCCACCTCTCTGCCACTCTCAACCACAGAGGTACATACAGAGGACATGCCACAGAAATATGGGGCGGCAGTTCTACCCAGAAGCACTGCTGAACTGACTCCATTAGTCACACAGATAAAAGCACAAAAGACCTCCCTACTCGGCCTGGCTCGAAGGCTCAGCCTGTAATCTCAGCACTTGGGGAGGCTGAGGCGAGTAGACTGTCTGAGGCCACAGGTTTGAGACCAACACGGGCAACTTGGCAAGACCTCGTCTCTACAATAAAATAAAAAATAGCCAGGCATGGTGGCGTGCATCTGTAGTTCTGACTACTCAGAAGGTTGAGACGGAAGGATTGCTGGAGTCCAGAAGGTTGACACTGGGGTAGTCATGAGCATGCATGCCATTGCACTCCAGTCTGGGCAAAGGAGTGAAACTCCAACTCAAAAAAAAAAAAAA
>NW_007250810.1:20657-30551 GCF_000164805.1 Carlito syrichta
ATTTTTTTTTTTGAGTGGAGTCTCACTCTGTTGCCCAGACTGGAGTGCAGTGGCCACTCCTGGCCACCGCAGCCTTGATCTGCTGGGCTCCGGTGATCCTTCCGCCTCAGCCTTCCGAGTAGCCGGAATTATAGGCGCGCTACCACGCCCAGCTGATTTTTGATTTACTGTAGACATGAGGTCTCGCCAAGTTGCCCAGGCGGGTCTCGAACCCGCGGGCTCAGGCAATCCACTCACCTCAGTTCAGTCCATTTTTTAAAGTTCCCTGGTTAATTCTGGTGTGTACCAGGTTTGGAAAACAGAGATCCAGAACCTAAGTTTTAGATATCTAAGATTGTCCTTCAAATCTAAAGTATTATGGTCCTCTAAGAATGCAGAACAAAAAGTTCCTAATTTTATAAGGACTAATACATAGAATACATAAGGAATTGTCGCAAAGTAATAAAAAAGATAGAAAAACAGAATTGCCAATTAATATGGGAAATGCTCAATCTCTTTAGCCATTACAAAAATGTAAACTGAAATTACCATCAAACTGACAACAGTTAGGCGGTCTAACAACATTCAGTATAGAAAACAGTTCTCTCAAACACTGCTGTTAGTAGTACAATTGATACAGCCCATTGAAAGGGCAATATGTTGCTATGTATTAAAATTCAGTGATTGAAATAGTCTAGCAGGGCGCAATGGCTTATACCTGTAATCCCAGCACTTTGGGAGGCAGAGGTGAAGAAGGACTGTCTGAGCCCAATGGTTCAAGACCAGCCTGGGCAACTTGGTAAGACTTTGTCTCTACAATAAGTTAAAAAAAAAAAAAGCCAGGCTCAGTGGCTCAGCCTGTAATCCCGTACCTTTGGGAGACTGAGGTGAGTGGATTGCCTGAGCCCGCGGGTTTGAGACCCACCTGGGCAACTTGGCGAGACCTCATCTCCACAATAAACCAAAATCAGCCAGACGTGGTAGCGTGCACCTTTAGTTCCAGCTACTCGGAAGGCTGAGGCAGAAGGATCGCCAGAGCCCAGCAGGTCGAAGCTGCGGTGGCCGGGAGTGGACACTGCACTCTAGTGTGGGTGACAGAGTGAGACTCCAACTCAAAAAAAAGGCTGGGTACAGTGACTCATGCCTATAATCCCAGCACTTTGGGAGGCCAAAGTGAGAGGACTGCCAGACTCCACGGGTTCGAGACCAGCCTGGGCAACTTGGCGAGACCTCATCTCTACAATAAATCAAAAAATAAGCCGCACATGGTGGTGAGTGCCTGTAGTTCCAGTTACTTAGAAGCCTAAGGTGGAAGGATTACCTGAGCCAGCAGCACCAGGTTGTGGTGGCCATGAGCATGCCACTGCACTCCAGCCTGGGTGATAAAGTGAGATTCCAACTCAAAACAAACAAACAAACATGCAAACAAAAAACTAGCCAGGCATGGTGATACATGCCTATAGTTCCAGCTACATGGAAGGCTAAGGTGGAAGGATCACCAGAGCCCAGCAAGTTAAGGCTGTGGTGACTATGAGCAAGCCACTGCACTCCAGCCTGGCCAACAGAGTGTGACAATAAAACACTCACACACACACACACACACAATGATCTTTATCTTGATTGTTGTGTATATATTTGTCAAATCCCATCAACTGTAAACTTACACTGGTACATTTTATTGTATATAAATTACACCTCAATAAAGTTGACTTCAAAATATTTAAAAAGCAAATAACCTTCAGTCAGTAATTCTACTTCTAGGTAGTGATCTCTAGAAATATATCTATGTATAACACATACAAGAGCCAGACGCGGGAGCTCATGCCTGTAATCCCAGCACTCTGGGAGGTTAAGGCGAGAGGGCTGCATGAGCCCAGGGGTTTGAGCCCAGCCTGAGCAACCTGGCGAGACCGTAGCTCTACAATAAATCAAGAAAAATTAGCTGGGAGTGGTGGTGCACACCTGTAGTTCCAGCTACTTGGAAGGCTGAGGCAGAAGGATCACCTGAGCCCAGCAGGTAGCGGCTGCAATAGCCTTGAGAGTGCCACTGCACTCCAGCCTGGGCGGCAGAGTGAAACTTCAACTCAAAAACAAAAATGATCTGTTTATATGCACGAGTTTATGTAAATACCTAAAAACATTAACAAGGCACCTTTCCTTGTTCTCATCAACTGTATAATTGATGCCTTTGCAAAGAAAGGCAAGGAAGGCAGGCACTTTCACATTACCTGCAGTTTGTAAAAAAACAAGAAAAATTTCTTAGCAGTAACAACAAATTCATATAGTACTTGTTTTAATAAAAATAAAGAGTGGTGAGGAAGATTCACTCACCCCATGAAGCATCTACTTAGCAGGAGGAATCACATCATGAGCTCACTGATCCTTGCTAGACAGTCTTGTTAGAAATAGAAAGCACCTTAAGCCCCTTAACAAGAAAAGGCTGGCTAAGCCGAGGGAATTATGATTATCTTAAGAGGGATGAAAAACCTCAGCACAGATGATCTTCTTTCACTTGCTATGAGTCAACAGGACTGCCATTCATCTACAATTAAGAGGCTGACACAAACCAAGGAGCTAGAAAAAGCAAACAAAGCCAGTGCAGTTTGTGGCCTTCACTGTAAAAGACAATGACACCTAATCTTGAACAGAAAGCCTCTTTCTCAAAGAAACCTACGAAAGTTTCTCAGCTCACCAATCATTACTCTGTATTCCCAAAGTCTTCCTGGTCATGTAGTTTCAAAAAGATTTTTAAGATAGCCATTTTGAAATACTGAGAGCTATACCCATAAAACATGGGAGAAAAGGATGATATTTTTCCAAATTCTACAATTTATGTTTTTGTCTACTTCTCTTTTTTTTAAAATTCGGAGTCTCACTGTTGCCCAATGGCACGCACACGGCCACCACAGCCACAACCTGCTGGGCTCTGGCGATCCTTCCACCTCAGCTTTCCAAATAGATGGAACCAGAGGTGTGTGGCACCACACCCAGCTAATTTTTTTATTCATTGTAGAGACAAAGTCATGCCAAGTTGCCCAGGCTAGTCTCAAACCCTGAGCTCAGGCAATCCTCTCAACTCTGCCTCTCAACATGCTGGAATTACAGGTGTGAACCACCAGGCCCAGCATTTTTTGTCTATATTTATAAAGAATAAAAGAAGCCTGGAATCCTGCGCTTTGGGAGGCTGAGGTGAGTGGATTGCCTGAGCCCATGGGTTCGAGACCCAGCTGGGAAACTTGGTAAGACCTCATCTCCACAATAAATCAAAAAAATTAGCCGGGTGTGGTAGTGCGCGCCTGTAGTTCCAGCTACTTGGAAAGCTGACGTGGAAGAATCGCTGGAGCCCAGCAGGTCGAGGCTGCAGTGGCCGGGAGTGGCCACTGCACTCCAGTCTGACGGGCGACTGAGTGAGACTCTAACTCAAAATAAATAAATAAATAAAAGAAGGGGGTTAAATAAGATGGAAAAAGATGATGATATTGACCATCATAATGAACAGGCAACATTTATTAATTATTCTGTGACAGGTACTATGCTAAGCACTGTATATGTAGTACCTAGTAATCTTCCCAACAATCCTTGTTTTAGAGACGAGGAAACCAATGCACAGTGTGGTTAAGGAACGTGCTCAGCACATTTACTCCCCTAGCCACACAGCTGATGTACCTTATTTGATTCCCATGGTTCTCAGCACCTGAAGTAGGTGATATTACTGCTTTGATAAGAATGTTCTGGCCGGGCTTGGTGGCTCAGCCTGTAATCCCAGCACTTTGGGAGGCTGAAGTGAGGGGACTGCCTGAGCCTATGGGTTTGAGACCAACCCAAGCAATTTGGCGAGACCTCATCTCTATAATAAATAAAAAAATTAGCTGAGCTACTTGGAAGGTTGAGGCGGAAAGATCGCCGGAGCCCAGCAGGTCAATGCTGGGGTGGCCATTGAGTGTGCCACTGCACTTCAGCCTGGGCGACAGAGCGAGACCATACATCAAAAAAATAAAAATAGAAAACTAAAAAAACAAAGTTCTATTGCCAGACATGGTGGCTCACACTTGCAATCCCAGCACTTTGGAAGCCCAACATGGGAGGATTGCTTGAGTCCAGGAAGTCAAGACCAGCCTGAACAACATAGCAAGACCTCATTCTCTACAAAAAAAATTAAAAAGTATGCCAGGTGTGATGGCTCAAACCTGTAATTCTAGCACTTTGGGAGGCCAAGGCTAGAGGATTGCCCAAGTCCAGGGGTTCAAGATAAGCATGGGGCAATTTGGTGAGAGCTCATCTCTACAATATATCAAAAAATTAGCCAGGCATGGTAGAACATGCCTGTAGTTTCAGCTACTTGGAATGCTGAGACAGAAGGATCACCTGAGCCCAGCAGGTTGAGGCTACAGTGGCCATGAGTGTGCCACTGCACTCCAGCCTGGGTGATAGACTGAGACTCCAACTCAAAATAAATAAATAAATAAAAAGAAGTTAGTCAACTGTGGCACACGTGTAGTACCAGCTACTCGGGAGATTGAGGTGGAAGGATCACCTGAGCCTAGGAGGCTGCAGCTGCAGTGAGCCATGACTGTGCCACTATACTCAAGCCTGGGTGACAGGGTGAGACTCTGACTCAAAAAAAAAAAAAAAGTTCTGTTGTATTCTCATCAAGCATGTCCACTACCACAGTCAAGATGTAGAACATTTCCATTTTCTATGTGAGGAAAAATGAGGCTCAGAGAATTTAAATAATTCCTGTTACAGAGCTGCCAGGTGGCAGCCTGCAGATTAGAACCCACTTCGCCTGGCTCCAAAGACTGTGAAGCCTGTGTTTTTCCCGCCAGACCACTTCTCAAAGAAAAGTCAGTAGCTGAATTCACCTGACTTTCAAGTTCCTATTTGGAGAACTTAGACTTCAATGTCTCTTCAGAATATCATCTGGCATAGGAGCCCTCTACCATAGGATATTTTACATTACAATGGGAATATTTTTATACCATGCATCCATTTAACAACACAAATAATGGTAGCAGTGCTCCTCGCTTGGACCAGTTCTTTCAAAATGGGCTGAAGCCGACCAGATACCTGGTAGATGAATTCATCAATGATATCCCACAGCCACTGGTTGGGTAGTTCAAGGGGAGCAGGACCATCAGCATCTGTGCAGAAGATCACAGAAAAGTCAGATTCAAAGCAATGACTGCCCATTTAGTAAGGATGCAGAATGCTCTTGGTAATTTTTCTCTTAAAAGAACTATAAGGTTCACGCCTATAATCCCAGCACTGAGGCAATGTGAGAGGACTGCCTGAGCTCAGGGGTTCAAGACCAGCCTGAACAACATGCTAAGATCTCGTCTCTACAATGTCCCCAAAAAAATTAGCTGGGCATGGCGACATGTACCTGTGGTTCCAGCTATTTGAAAGGCTGAGGTGGAAGAATTGGCTGAGCCCAGCAGGTCGAGGCTGCAGTGGCCATGAGCATGCCATAGCACTTGAGCCTGGGCAAAAGCAAGAATCCAACTCAAAAAAAAAAAGACCAGCCTAGGCAACATAGTGAGACCTCATCTCTACAAAAAAAATGAGTCAAGCACCTGCAGTCCCAGCTACTTGGGAGGCTGAAGTGGAAGGATCAGCCCAGGAGGTTGAGGCTATAGTCCTGACCATATCACTGCACTCCAGCTTGGGTGAGAATGAGACTCTGACTCAAATAAACAGACAAAGATAATTTAAAAAAAAAAAAAAAGGAGTATGAATCACAAGACCTCCCTTCTTCCCACCTGCCCATTAAAATCTTGCTTTTTAAAAAAGATGGGGCTAGACACGGCAGTTCACACCTATAATCTCAGCACTCTGGGAAGCCAAGGTGAGAGGAATGCCTGAGCCCCAATTCAAAACCAGCCTGGGCAACTTGGTGAGAACTCATCTCTACAATACATCAAGATAAATGAGCTGAGCATGGTGGCACATGCCTGTTGTTCTAGCTACTTTGAAGGCTGAGGCGGAAGGATCACCTGAGCCCAGCAGGTCGAGACTGCAGTGGCTGTGAGTATGCTACTGCACTCCAGCTTGAGCGACAGAGCGAGACTCTGAATCAAAAATAAGTAAATAAATAAAAAACTTTTTAATGGAGGCCAATGCTAGTCCTCATAACCACACCCCCTTAGACAAATCTCAGACTCACTAAGAATGTAGTTAAAGAGATTGCAGTAGTTGTAATAGGATTCAAACCTCTGCTCCAAGGAGGGTCCCCCCTGTAAAAAGAACAGAAATATCAGGACACAGACACTTAACTATACTTTACCCATGGCCTACTATGACAGCCGAGAACAAATACTCGAGAACTGACATCTGTCCTCTCCTCCTTAGCATGCAAAGAGCACGCAAGTGAGACAGAAGTTAGCAAGTCCTACAGCAGTTCAAAGGTGCACTAAATATTCTAACACATGGTCAGATTTTACAGCAATGGTCCTTAAATGATCCCAAGAGCAGGCACGCAGATCTGACGAAGTAGAAAAAGGGGAAGGATATTCAGAAAACACCACATTATCAATGGTGACGAGGTAAAATTGTGGCACTTGAAGACTACAGTTAGAGACAATGCTGCATGGGCTATACTGGACTAAACAAAGTGGTCTTCTAGAGCCAAACAAGAATCTAGGCCAGGGGGTCAGCAAATCTACTCCACCACATCTTTTGAAAGTAAAAATTCTGACTGAAACTTAGCAATGCCCACTCATTACATATTGTTAATGGTTGCTACAGAGGCACAGGTAAACAGAATAGACAGATTAAAATGGTTCCCCAAACCCAAAATACTTACATTTTGGCCCTTCACAGAGAAGGTTGCTGATCCCTGACCTGGTCTTTATGTTGCTGGCAACTAAGAACCACTGATGTTTCTAAGCCAGGGAGCAATACAATGTATTTGTGACAGAGAAAAAACACAACCCTGGAGTCCTAACCCCACCACTTACTAACTGTGGGGTTCTAACAAAGTATTTAATCTCTATCTAACACGTTAACAAAAGACTGTGACTGGCTGGGTTTGGTGGTTCAGTCTGTAATCCCAGCACTTTGGGAGGCTGAGGCTGAGGATTGCCTGAGTCCACGGGTTGGAGACCAGCTTGGATAACTTGGAGAGACCTCATCTCTACAAAAAATAAAAAATTAGCTGGGCATGGCAGTGCATGCCTGTAGTTCCAGATACCTGGAAGGCTGAGGCAGAAGGATTGCCGGAACCCAGCAGGTCGATGCTGGAGTGGTCATGAGCGTGCCATATAGTGACAGTGTTGTGTCTATTTCATAGAGGAGGCTTGGTGGCAATGCAATAAAGGGAAAAAGAAAGGGGACCCCCAAGCAGAAGCAGCAAGCTACTTAGGAGGCTGAGATAGAAGGATTACTAGACCCAGCAGGTCGAGGCTGTGAGCATGGCTGGGCGATAGAGTAACACTCTGACTCAAAAAATAAATAAGTAAACAAATAAAACAAGTAAATAAATAAATACTCACACTGACTTTGGCATATATGTGCCTGTAATATAATTCTTTGTATAAAATCAGGAAAACAGCATCTGAAAAAGATGGCAGAGGGGTGCTTCAGTGTCCACAAAACAATCAAGGTTTTCTGGCAGTTTTAGCCCTTTGGCTAGGAGGAATAAGGATGACTTTGTCATCCTCATCTTAATCTCATTCAGACCTCTCTCTCTTCACCATTTAGAGACTTCTGCCATCCAACTGTGACCAGCACACAATAGTAATAAATCCACAGTGGGTAATATGATACCAAAACTGTAAATACAGCCGGTCTCTGTGGCTCGGCCTGTAATCCCGCGCCTTTGGGAGGCTGAGGTGAGTGGATTGCCTGAGCCCGCGGGTTCGAGACCCGCCTGGGCAGCGAGACCTCATCTCTACAATAAATCAAAAAATTAGCCGGGCGTGGTGGCACGTGCCTGTAGTTCCAGCTACTTGGAAGGCTGAGGCGGAAGGATTGCCGGAGCTCAGCAGGTCGAGGCTGCAGTGGCCGGGAGCGGCCATTGCACTCCAGTCTGGGTGACAGAGTGAGACTCCAACTGAAAACAAAACAAAACAAAACAAAACAAAAAAACAGCCGGGTTCCGTGGCTCAGACTGTAATCCCCCGCCTTTGGGAGGCTGAGGTGAGTAGATTGCCTGAGCCCGCGGGTTCGAGACCAGCCTGGGCAGCAAGACCTCATCTCTACAATAAATTAAAAAATCAGCCGGGTGTGGTAGCACATGCCTGTAATTCTGGCTACTCGGAAGGCTGAGGCGGAAGGATCGCCGGAGCACAGCAGGTCGAGGCTGCGGTGGCTGGGAGCAGCCACTGCATTCCAGTCTGGGCGACAGAGTGAAACTCCAACTCAAAAAATAAAAAAATAAAATAAGCCAGGCTTGGTGGCTCAGCCTGTAATCCTGCGCCTTTGGGAGGCTGAGGTGAGTGGATTGCCTGAGCCCGCGGGTTCGAGACGCGCCTGGGCAGCGAGACCTCATCTCTATAATAAATCAAAAAATCAGCCGGGCGTGGTAGCGCATGCCTGTAATTCCGGCTACTTGGAAGGCTGAGGCGGAAGGATCGCCGGAGCCCAGCAGGTTGCGGCTGCGGTGGCCAGGAGCGGCCACTGCACTCCAGTCTGGGCGACAGAGTGAGACTCCAACTCAAATAAAAAAAATAAATAAAAGTTTTTAAAAAACCAAAAAAACAAGAAAACAAAAATTAGCCGGGCGTGGTAGCGCATGCTTGAAGTTCTGTCTACTCGGAAGGCTGAAGGAGAAGGATCACCTGAGCCTAGCAAGTAGAGGCTGCGGTGGCCATGAGTGTGCCACTGAACTTCAGCCTAGGTGACAAAGTAAGACCCTAAGTCAAAAAACAAAAAAAGAAACACAAGACTTGTACAATGAAAACTACACAACATCCTTGAAAGAAATTGAAGACCTAAATACATGAAAGAGGGCCAGGCTCAGTGGCTCAGCCTGTAATCCCAGCACTTTGGGAGGTCAAGGTAAGTGGATTGCCTGAGCCCGTGCGTTTGAGACCAGCCCGGGCAACTTGGTGAGACCTCATCTCTACAATAAATCAAAAAAAATTAGCTGGGCATGGTAGCGAGTGCCTGTAGTTCCAGCTACTTGTAAGGTTGAGAGGGAAGGATCGCTGGAGCCCAGCAGATCGACGCTGGGGTGGTCGTGAATGTGCCACTGCACTCCAGCCTAAGCAACAGAGTGAGTCTCCAACTTAAAAAAATAAAAAATAAAAAAATGAAAGACATATACCCCATGTCCAAGGATTGGAGTGCTTAATACTGTTTTTTTTTTGAGTTGGAGTCTCGCTCCATCGCCCAGACTGGAGTGCAATGGCATGCTCATGACTACCGCAGTGTCAACCTGCTGGGCTCCAGCGATCCTTCCACCTCAGCCTTCCAAGTAGCTGGAACTACAGGAGCACGATATCACGCTCAGCCAATTTTTTTATTGTAGAGACGAGGTCTCGCCAAGTTGCCCAGGGTGGTCTCGAACTCCTAGACTCAGGCAATTCTCTGGTCTCAGCCTCCCAAAGTGCTGGGATTATAGGCTTCAGTCACGCGCCCCCTCCTCAATATTGTTAAGGTTGCAATACTCCCCAAAGTGATCTTCAGGTTCAATGTAGTTCCTATCAAAATCCCAGTTGGCTACTTTGCAGAAACAGATAGCCAACCCTAAAATTCATGAAGAAATGCAAGGGACCCAGAATAGCTAAAAAAATCTTGGAAAAAGAACAAAGTTGAAGTACTTATATGTCCCAGTTTCAAACTTACTACAAAGATACGGTAATCAAAACAATGTGGCATGAGTATAAGAAAATATATAGCAACCGGGCTTGGTGGCTCAGCCTGTAACCCCGCGCCTTGGGAAGGTGAGGTGAGTGGATTGCCTGAGCCCGCGGG
>NW_007250810.1:31771-32719 GCF_000164805.1 Carlito syrichta
TGCGCGCTACCACGCCCGGCTGATTTTTTGACTTATTGTAGAGATGAGGTCTCGCCAAGTTGCCCAGGCAGGTCTCGAAACCGCGGGCTCAGACAATCCACTCACCTCAGCCTCCCAAAAGCGTGGGATTACAGGCTGAGCCACCGAGCCCGGCTGGAAGCACATTTCTTAAGCCACCAGCGAGTCTTCTTACTACATTCTTCTAGGGAAAGAGGTACCAGATGCTTGGCTTTAACTATCACCTGTATTTGCCTGCACCACCCAATAAAGTAGCAACTAGCTATTGGAAATGAAGAGCTAAATTTTAAATTTCTGTAAGTTTTAACTTGAATTTAAAAACCAATACCTTGGCCGGGTAAAATGGCTCACACCTATAATCTCAGCATTTTGGGAGGCAAAGATGAGAGGACTGCCTGAGCTCACGGGTTCAAGACCAGCCCGGGCAACTTGGTGAGATCTCATCTCTACATTAAATCAAAAAATTGGGCAACCTCTTTCAGGTCCCCTCCTGCTGTGGGAGTTTTTCTGTCTTCTTAATAAATCCTACTTAATAAATAAATATATAAATCAATAAGCCAGGTGTGGTGGTGCATGCCTATAGTTCTAGGTACTTGGAAGGCTGAAGTGGAAGGATTGCCTGAGCCCTGCAGGTCGAGGCTGCGGTGGCCATGAGCCTGCCACTGTACTCCAGTGTGGGCGACAGAGCGAAACTCCAACTCAGAAAAATAAAATAAAATAAAAATAAATAATATTAACTCTGTTATTAGAAAACTTTAGATCTATTTGGAACAACTTGAGTATGTTAATCAACTTTTCCAACTGTAAGCTTTATAAAATCTAAATACAAATCAAGTGCTTCTGATGCACACTGGACTTAGAAGACTTAGTACAACCCGGGCTCGGTGGCTCAGCCTGTAATCCCGCGCCTTTGGGAGGCTGAGGTGAGTG
>NW_007250811.1:0-5572 GCF_000164805.1 Carlito syrichta
GATGAACTAGCCAGCCCCCCTGCTCACCAGCCGGCTAGCCAGCCAGTTGAACAAGCTGGCCACCTACCTGACCAGCCTGCTAACCAACTGGCTTATCTTGCCAGTGACCTAGCTAGCCAGTTGGCTAACCAGCTAACTTAACTATCTGACTTAAGTAGATAGCCAACTGGCTAGAAAGCTGGCTTAACTAGCTAGCCACCTAGCTAGCCAACCAGTTAGCCAGGTCACTTAACAGGCTGACTTAACTAGCTAGCCAGCTGGATAGCCAGATGACTTAATTAGTTAACTATCTACTTTGCAAGGTGGCTAGCCAGCTGAATTAACTAGCTGACTTTCCAGCTAGCCAACTGACTAGACAGCTGAATTAACTATGTAGTTACCTAGCTAGCCAGTTGGCTAACCACTTGAATTAACTAGCTGACTTAACCAGCTAGCCAGCTGCTAGGCAGATGACTCAACTACCTGATTTAACTAGTTAGCCAGCTGGCTATCTAGCTTAATTAACTTGCTGACATCCTTAGCTAGCCAGGTGGCTAGTCAGCTGATTTTAATAGCTAGCTATCTATGTATCCCACTGGCTTGCCAACTGACTTAGCAACCTAGTTACCTAGCTAACCAGCTGGCTAGCCAGCTGACTTAACTAACTAGCTACACAGATAGGCAGCTGGCTAGCCAGCTGATTAACAAGCTGATTAACTAGCTAACCAGTTCATTTAACTAGCTGACTTAACAAGCTAGTTTCCTAAATAGCTAACTGAATTAACCACCTGAAATAACTAGCTAGCTAGCTAGCTAGCCAACTTAACTAGCTGACTTAACTAGCTAGCCAGCTGACATAAATAACTGACTTAACTAACTAGGTACCTAGCTAGCCAGCTGAATTACCTAGCTGAAATATCTAACTAGCCAGCTGTCTAGCCCTCTGAATTGACTAGCTTTTTGACTAGCAAGCGAGCAACCTAGCCAACTGACTTAATGAGTTGACTAAACTTGCTATGAAGCTGGTAAGAAGGCTGAATTAACTACTTGATTAACGAGCTAGGTAGTTGGTCAGCCAGGTGACTAAACTAGCTGACTTAACTAGTTATCCAACTGGCTTGTCAGCTGACATAACTAGCTCTCTACCTCTCCTACCACCTGGATAGCCAGCTGACTTAGCTAGCTGACTTAATTAGCTAGCCATCTCTCCAGCCTTTTGACTTAACTATGTCACTACCTAGCTAGCCAGCTGGCTAGACAGCTGAGTTAACTAGCTGTCTTAACTAGCTGATCTGTTCTCTAGCCAGTTGAATTAAGTAGCTTGATACATAGCTAGCCAGCTGGTTATCCAACTGAATTAATGCAATGACTTATCTAGCTAGCCAGCTGTCTAACCTGCTGACTAAAATAGCAAGCTACCTAGCTATCCAGCGGGCTAGTAAGCTGACTTATCTAGGTGACAACTATCTAGTCAGATGGCTATACTGTTGACATAAGTAGCTAGCTAACTAACTGGCAAGCTGGCTAGCAGGCTGACTTAAACAGCTGACTTAACTTGCTAACCAGCTGGTTAACCAGTTGACTTAATTGCCTAGCTACATAGCTAGCCATCAGACTAGAGAGCTGACTAAACTAGATGACTTAAAAAAGAAGCCAGCTGTCTAGCAAGCATACTTAACTAGCTAGCTACCTAGACAGACAGCTGGGTAACCAGTTGACTTAACTAGCTGACATAATTAGAAGCCTGAATGCCAACCAGCTGACTTAACTAGCTACCTACATACATGGCCACTGACTTTGCCAGTGGACTTAACTACCTAACCACCTCGCTAACCTTCTGGCCAGCAAGCTGACTTAACAAGGTGACTTAACTAGCTAGCCAGCTTACCTAAACAACTGATTTAACTAGCTAGCTACCTACCTAGTCAGCTGACTTAACTAGCTGCTTTAACTAGCTAACCCCCTCAGTAGCTATCATATAGCTAGCTGACTTAACTAGCTGACTTAACTAGCTAGCTAGCTGAGATCCAGCTGAATTAACTCACTAGCTACCTAGATATCCAGCTGAGTGAACTAGCTGAAATAACTAGCGAGACACCTACACATCTGTCTACACATCCGATGCAACTAGCTTTTTAATAGCTAGCCAGCTTGCTAGAAAACTGACTTAACGAGCTGACTTAACTATCTAGCCAGATGGTTAGCCAGCTGACTAAGCTAGCTGACTTAACTAGCTTGCCAGCTGGCTAGCCAGCTGACTTCATTGCCTATCTGCCTAGCTAGCCAGCAGCTTAGCCAATTGACTTAATGAGCTAACAACGAAGTAGCCAGTTGGCGAGCCAACAGACATAAGTAGCTACCTACCTAGATAGACAGCTGGATAGCCAGGTGACTTAACTAGGTGACATAACAAGATAGCCTCATGGCTAGCCAACTCAATTTACTAGCTCTCAACCTATTTAGACTGCAGTCTTGCCAGTTGAGTTAACTACCTAATTACATAGCTAACTTGCTGGCCAGCGAGCTGGCTTAACTGCATGACTTAACTAGCTAGCCAGCTGGCTAGCCAGCTGATTTAACTATCTAGTTACCCTGCTTTGCAGTTGGCTAGACAACTGAATTAACTAAATGACTTAACTATTTAGCTACCTAGCTAGCCAGATGACTTAACTAGCTGACAACTAGTTAACTACCTAGCTAGCCAGCTGGCTGGGCAGCTGACTTAACTAGCTTACTTATTCTGCTAGCCAGCTGGCTGGCCAGCTGACTTAACTAGCTGAATTATGTAGCTAGAATGCTGGCTGGTCAACTGAATTAATTAACTGACTTAAAAAGTTAGTCAGCTGGCTAGCCAGCTGATGTAACTAGCTTGCTACCTAGCTAGCCAGCTGGGAAGCCAGCTGGATTAACTAGTTGACTTCACCTGCTAGCTAACTGGCTAACTAGCTGAATCAACTAGCTGACTTAACTAGCACTCTACGAAGCTAGCTAGCTGGCTAGCCAGCTGACTTAACTAACTGATTTAATTACCTAGCAAGCTGGATAGCCAACTGAAATAACTGGCTCGCTACTTAGCTAGCCAACTGACTAGCCAGCTGACTTAACTAGCTGACATAAATAGCTGGCCTGCTTGCTATTCAGCTGAATTAACTTGCTTGTTATAGAGTTAGCCTGCTGGCTAGCCAGCTGACTAAACTAGGTGACTTAACTAGCGAGCCAGCTGACAAGCCATCTCAGTTAATTAGCAAGCTACCTGGCTAGCCAGCTGGATAGCCAACTGACTTAACTATGTGACTTAACTAGCTAGTCAGCTGGCTAGTAGGATGACTTAACTGCCTAGGTATCTCGCTAACCAACTGGATAGCCAGCTGACTTTACTAGCCAGCTACCTAGCAAACCAGCTGCCTATTGAGCTGACATAACTAGATTACTGAATTAAATACCTAACTGACTAGCCAGCTGACATAACTAGCTAGCTACCCAGCTAGGCAGCTGGCTAGTCAGCTGACTTTATCTTGCTGAATTAACTAGCTAGCTAGCTGACTTAACCAGTTAGCTATCTAGTTCACCAACTGGCTTAACTAGCTGAATTAACGAGATACCTAGCTGACTTAATTAAATTAGCTGACTTAACAGCTATCCAGTTGTCTAGCCAGGTGACTTAACACACTGACATCACTAGCTAGCCAGGTAGCTATCTAGCCGACTTAACTAGCTAGCTACAAACATTGCCAGTTGGCTAGCCAGCTCTCTTAACTAGCTGAATTAGCCAGCTAGTCAGCTGACTAGCCATCTGACTTAAATAGTCTGCTACCAATCTACCCTTCTGGCTAGCCAGCTGACTTAACTTGCTGATTTAACTAGCTAGCTACCTAGCTGGCCAGCTAACTTATATAGTTAGCTAACTAGCTAGCTACCTAGCTAGCCAGTTGACTTAAATAGTTATTTTACCAGCTAGCTACCTTAGTAACAAACTGACAAATAGTTAGCGGCCTAGCTCGATTGCTGACATAACCAGCTGGCTAACAAGTAAGCTTACTCGTTATCTAACGTGCTAGCTAGCTGACTTAATCATCTGACTTAACTAGTTATCTAAAGAGTTAGCTTGCTAACTCAACCAGCTGACTTAGCTCGTTGCCTAATTATCTAATTTGCCTACTCAACCAGCTGACACAACCCTTTTGCTAACTAGCTAGCTAGCTGACTCAACCAGCTGGCTAGACCCATTAGTTAACTAGCTAACAACCTCACTCAACCTGCTGACTTAACCCATTAGCTAACTAGCTAGCTAACTGTCTTAACCATCTGACCAAATTAGAAAGCTGACTTAACTAGATGATTTAGCTATCTGACTTAACTACTTAGCTAGCTGACTTAACTGGCCAATTTAACAAGTTAGCTAGCTGACTTGACTACCTGAATTAAATAGTTAGCTAACTATTAAACTAGTTGAATAACTAGCTGCTTTAATAATTATCTCACTAGTTAGGTAGCAGACTTAAGTAGGTGACTTAAATAGTTCTCTAACTAGTGAGCTAACTGACTTAACTAGCTTATTAACTAGCTATCTGGTTAGCTAGTTGACTTAGCTAGCTGAATTTACTAGTTGGCTAAGGAGATAGCTAGCTGACTTAATGAGTTGGTTAACGAGTTAGCTAACTGTTTTGACTAGTTGGTAAACGAGTTAACTAGCTGACTTAACTAGTTGGTTAATGAGTTATCTAGGTGAATTAATTTGTGGGATGATGAGTTGATTGACTACTTAGATTGTTTAACACGTTGGCTGCCTACTCGGCCATCATGGCCGACTAGTTAGCTGTGTTAACTTTTCTGCTGACAAGTTGGTCGACTAGTCGGACGAATGTTAGCTCACATTACTATTTGGATGGCTAGTTGGCGGACAGGTTACCTGACTTAACTATTCGGCCAGTGCTTGAGCCAACAGTTGAGTGAACTTAATTGGTTGGTGGTTGAGAGCCGACTGGTCAGCTGACTTAATAATTCGGCCAGTGAGTGAACCGACTGATAAGCTGACTTAAGTAGTCGGCCAGCGAGTGAGCCGACTGGTCAGCCTACTTAACTAACCTGCCGGTGAGTGAGCTGAATGGTCAGCTGACTTTACTTGTCTGGTGAGTGAGTCGACTGGTCAGAAGACTTAACTAGTCAGTCAGTGAGTGAGCAGACCCATGAGCAGAATTAACTAGTTGGCCATCGAGTGAGCTGATGGGTGAAATGCCTCAACTAGTCGGCCAATGAGAAAGCCATTGGTATGCTGACTTAACTAGTCGACTGGTGTGCAAACCAACTAGTTAGCTGTCCTGTTGACCTGCGATCAAGCCGACGAGTTACTTGAACTTATGACTGGAGAGTGAGCAGACTGGTTTGCTGACCGTTTGGTAGGTGAGAGAGCAGACTAGTTAGTTGACCTGATGGAAAGCGAGTGAGGCCACTAATTACCTGACCAGCTTGCTGAGTTGCCAGCTCACTTATTAGCTAAGTAACTAGCTGATTTTCTTGCTGACTTAACTAGTTAGCTGACTAGGTAGCTGACTATGTGGCTGACATAACTAGCTAGGAAACAAGCTATCTAGCT
>NW_007250811.1:5999-6527 GCF_000164805.1 Carlito syrichta
TGATAAGCAACCTGTCTACCTAGCTGACTTAACTAGCCAGCTGAATAGTTAACTGACTTGCCAGCTGACTTAACTAGCTAGCTGGCTAGCTAGCTGACTTAACTAGCTAGCTACCTGGTTTGCTAGACGACTATTAGACTGTCCTGCCAACCGGCTTAACTAGTCAGCCTCCCTGCTGCTCAGCTGGCTAGCCAGCCAGTTTAACTAGATGGCCACATACCTGACCAGACTGTTAACCAGTCGCGTTAACTTGCCAGCCACCTAGCTAGCCAGCCAGCGAACCAGCTGACTTAACAAGCTGACATAAGTAGATAGACATCCGGCTATCCAGCTGGCTTAACTAGCTAGCCACCAAGCTAGCCGGCTGGCTAGCCAGTTCTCTTAACTAGCTGCATTAACTAGCTAGACAGCAGGCTAAACAGATGACTTAATTAGCTAGCTACCTACCTAGCTAGGGGGCTGGCCAGCTGACTTAACTAGCTGATGTAACAAGCTAGAGAGCTGGCTAGCCAGCTGAATTAACTAGCA
>NW_007250812.1:0-6114 GCF_000164805.1 Carlito syrichta
CAGCACACTGCCCATGAGCTCTTCCACCCTCTACCTGCCCTCCCTGGAGCTCACCCCTCTGATAACTGCTGTCTGCTCCCAACAGGACCTGAGCAGCAGCTGAAGGAAGGGAAAAGAAAGTACTCTGAGGATCTTAGGAGAGTAGGGACTTCTTTCTGGCTAGAGATGAAATGATCAGGCTTTTCAGACTCCTCATTTCCTGGAAGATGGATCCAGGGAGACAAGAGGAGTCTCAGCCCTCAGGCTGCCAGGGAGGATCTGTCCAAAAGGTGAATGGTGAGCACAGCTGAGAGGAAGATGAGGAAGACAGACAGAAAGAAGGCAGCAAGAGCTCTCTGTAAGGGAGCTACAGACCCCACTCACCCCTTCCCACTCCTTCTCCCGTAACTTAAGCGAAGTCTTGTTTTCTTGTTTCACCTGCATCCTCAAGGTTACATAACCACCAGCACCAGCCTGCTTCCTCAGGACCATGTTCAGGGCTATGGGACCACAAGCCCCTGCTTTCTCAGGACTACGTGTGCTACGTGACCACCAGACCCCAGCTAGGGGAGATAAAAAGAACCCACAAAAAGAACAAAGCTGCTGGTTCTTCCTTAGGGCCAGTCATTCTTTCCTTTCCCTCTAACAAGTTAAATTTTCTTTCACCTAACCACCCAGCTCATTCTCTCTTTCTCCGTACTTGCCTTACATTCTGGTGCAAAAACCCAAGAGGAGTGCCTATCAGAACTGCCAGATCGCCTCTCTCTCTCTCTCCCCTTCTCCCCTCCCTCCCTGGGCTTGATCTGCTTCCTGGCCACCCTTCCTGAACCTACTGTAAGGACACATCTTGAAATCTCTCCAGCTAACATAGAGTGTGTGCTCCTTTTTGACCCAAGAGGAAAGATCCACTGCAACTGGGTGGGCTCCTCAAACAAACGTACCTCTGGTGGTCCCTTCCCTTGAACCTTGCTGAGAAACTGAGACAAGCCCCAAAATGGGACTCTCTACATGCCTTGCTGGATTAACATCCACACACCGGCTCACATTTCATCCATTGGTTACAAGGGTGAGTGAAACCTCGCTCTGGATCCCCTCTCCCCCTCTCTCCCCCTCTCTTCCTCCTCCCCTGCCCTGACTCTTCCCTCTCTCTCCCTCTCTCTCCCCCTCTCTCTCATGCACACCTTGTCTCAAAGTTCTAGTGCTGGGCGGGAGGATCTCCATGGCCCTTGGGCCCTCGACCTTGTGCTCACTCAGTCTGGCCCTGGGATAGGGGATGCCCACTCCAAGGCAGACCACCACGGCTCTCTGAGGAGGCCTTGAGAAAGGGGAGGCTGTTTCTCTCAGGTCTATCTCCTAGTTTTTTCCTCACCCTTATCTACCCTCCCTACTTGGCCACAATGGAAAATTCTGAATCCCAGTCTTCAAAATTTACTCCTCTAGGATGCCTCCACTTAGGCTTCCAAGGAGAAATTAAACCAAAAATTTTAAAAAACTTGTTTTCTATTATAATACTGTCTGGCCACAATACAAACCTAACAATGGATCCCAGTGACCAAAAAAATTAAAACTCTCCATTATAAAACTCTACAGGACTTCAATAACTTCTACCACAATTGCAAGTGGTCGGGAATCCCTTATGTTCAGGCCTTCTTCACTCTTCACTTTCAACCCTCTCTTTATAAATCTTGCTCTATTTCTCAAATACTCCTAGCCCACTCTGCTCATAACACAACACCTCACCATCCCTGCTCAGACTTTTCTCTGTCTTCCTTCAACCCTTCAGATCACAGCCAACCCCCCATAACTTCTGATCCCTTTGCAGTTGCCTCAAATCCTGCTCCACAGCCTCCACCTTAGGACCCCTCTCAATCTAACCTCCCTCCTATACCTATACCAGAAGCGAGCTCTGAGGCCTTAGCTCCACCCTCTGCCCTGAGAGTCCCAAGGCTCTGCCCCAATCTACCTAAATCCCTTCCCCACACCCAGTCCAAAACATTAAAGCAGAAAACTTCACAACAAAATCCTGCTCCTCTCTTTCCTCCACTCATCCTTTACAGGAAGTAACTGGAGCAGAAGGCATTATTGGAGTTCACGTCCCATTCTCTCTCTCCAATCTATCTTAAATCAAAAAGCATCTTGGCTCCTTCTCCTCAAGCCTATCTAAAAAATTTAAATATCTTACCCAGTCTTATGACTTAACCTGGCATAATAAAAACATTATACTTTCCTTTACCCTTCTCCCAGAGAAAAATAAATGAGTGTGGCAAGTCTCTCAGACACGTGCTGATAAAATACATAGGTATTCTTCCTGTCTGTGGAAGGTAATCATTTCTTAAATAAGTTTTTTTCTTAGGGAACACCTTTACACTGTTGGAGGGAGCGCAAACTAGTTCGGCCTCTGTGGAAATCAGTGTGGCGATTCCTAAAAGTTCTAAAAACCAACCTTCCATATGACCCCGCATTCTCCTAATGGGAGTATACCCCAAAGAACTCAGGGCACTCTATGAAATCTTTATAAACCTATGCACACATAGGTTTATCGCAATATTGTTCACATGGAACCAACCTCACTGCCCATCAAAAGAGGACAGGATAAAAAAAATGTGGTACATATGCACAACGGACTATGACACAGTCATAAAGAAGAACAAAAGTATGAATTTTTCAGCAACCTGGATGGAATTATAATCTATAATACTGAGTGATCTCTCACAGAAACAAAGAACTGAGTATCACATGTTCTCACTCATAAGTGGACCTTGAACAACTACCCATATTACTATAGGAAAAGGATTGAAAGTGGCAGAAACTGCAGGGAGGAGTGTGGGGGGTGGGATTGACAGTAGTTGATATCTGCCTGGGGAAGGGGGGCACACCTCATCGACAAGGGTACCTGCACAGTGAATATTTGTATACCTAGCCCTGAATTGTACCTCACAATTTTAAATAAAAAGTAAAAGAGGAAAAAAATTAAATCTTTTCTTTCTTCATCTCTTTGTGTTGCAAATCTTTATGTTACTTGAATCTCTACAAGCGCACACCTCTGGCATGCCAGCTCTAGCAGTGCTGTGCCCCTTTCAGACCCCAACCCTAATATTTTCTGGAGGTTCCACCGAGATATCCAAAATGATGTCTTTCTTCTTCTTCTCCTTCTTCTTCTCCTTTCTTATTTCCCAACTGGTGACCCTCTATGGACTGTATTGAAACCTTGTGGCAACTAAACACTCTGGATGAGGCTACACTTCAGCATGCTGGAAGGTCCCATTGAAAAACATCAGACTGCTGAGGCCCAACCTAGTGAAAAACTAAGGCTGACTCTTCACTTCCTTCTAACCAAGATCTCTGAGTTTCCCGTGAACCGGGCTGGATCTTGGAAAATAACTGACAGTCTATGTCTAGGGCTACTTCCTAGGGAGGCAAAAAGATCCCCCAAAAGACCTCAGACTGCCAACACCCACATGGGTAGGAAACAAAGGGCTTGGTTTCTTTGTTACCTTCTCTTTTGTTGGCAGAGTAACATCACAAAAAACTTTACAACTTCAACAGCTGCTTGATATACCTTTCTGCACCTCCAGTAAGTCATCCCTCATTTATCACCTACACATTCACATATTTAGAAACATAAAACCGAACTTCCAGCGAGAAGACAATGGGGCAGCTTGGTCTGTGAGACCCTTGGCAAAAGAGAACACATAAAAGTTCTAGGTCTCTTCCCAGGGGCTGCAGTTCCCATCAGCGGCAGCCTGCTCTTCACGCGGAGCTCAGCTGTCGCCACAGCTCAAACATCACAGCAGTCTGGGTGGCCACTGAAGCTGCAGAGACCACCGCTCCGCCACTGCCACGGCCATCACACTGC
Source organism: Carlito syrichta (assembly GCF_000164805.1). NCBI lineage: Eukaryota > Metazoa > Chordata > Mammalia > Primates > Tarsiidae > Carlito > Carlito syrichta. The sequence goes on from NW_007250812.1 coordinate 3,836, forward strand.
CCATGCCTGAGGAGACCCACGACTTCAGAACGTGAAGCCCCTGCAAGCAAGATCTACTGAAATCACCACCACCACTACTGCCACTGTCAACTCTCATCAGTTTGTGGGTCTCCTTTGGTGTATTGTGAGGCAGCAGCTCTCATTGCCAACTCCCTCCCACCTGGGGCGAGCAGCTGCAGATGAAGAGCATCTGGAGTTGGGAGATAGCTCCGCCTGCTGGCGATTCAAGATAACAACACAAAAAATGGGAAAATCAGAAGCTTAATAAATAGACACAGGCCAGATCTTAGTGATGAAATGGGCAGTGGTGAACTGAGTGATGATCTGAACTGCCCTTCACAACAGGCCAGGGACAACTTACCCTAACAGTGAACAAATATACCAGCCTGCAAAGGCAGCTAGAAATCAGAGTTGAAAGGACATTGGACTTAAACAAAAGGTCTCAGAGTGTGCTTGATTGGTTCTATTAGTTTACTGACTTGATTCTATTCCATGTGTTCTGTTCTTATTTTTTTTTTCATCTTTTCTCTGTAAACCCCATCTTTGCAAAGAGGAATAGCACACCAATAAGGAGGTGGGTTAGCTTGTATGTTAGCATCATTGTATGTTTTAGTTTTATTGGGGGGGGGGAGTTGCTTAGTTTGTAGCCATGGTTTATTGTTTTTATCTGTTTGAGTTTTTGTGTCTCTCTCAATTTGTTGGTAAACTCATCTGTTTTTCCCCTTACTCTTCTCTCTCTCCACCTCCTTCTACTCCCACCACTGCCCACTCCATTCTCTTCCCCTTGTTAACCTCATTTTATTTCAGGGAGTAAACATACAACCCCACTGGATGGACACATTCCAAGGCAGTGGGAAGTGGGTTTCAGATTACCCATACACTTGTCAGCGGATACCAGGATCTGCAGATAGATTTTGAATCACAGCTCCCCCCTTAAGTAAATTTCAAAACTTCAAAAAGGACCACCCCCAACTTACAGTTCAACTCCAGAAATGAACAAAGACAGAGGATATACATAAAGAAGAATAGGAGATCGAACAAACAGAAGTAAAAGCAACCCCTTCACCCCTGAATAACAGAATGAAAGAAGATGGTGAAGTGGAGGGAAGGAAAAAGTAAGGAGGAAAAATCTGCACAAATGAAGAAAAACCAAAAGAAGAATATAGGGCTCACACAGACACCTGGGAAGTCAGACACTGAGAAAACAGACTTCAGAACACAAACAATGAAGAGCCCCCAGAAGGACTGGTCACATGCAACAAACCCAGACATCAAGACATTAATAGAGAGAATTTTAAAAATTGAGGAGAGACAAGAGGAAAATAGGAAGGAGCTGATGACAGAAATAACAGCAGTAAAGAATACTGTGATGGAAATAAATAACAAACTAATAAGCATGGAAAACAGAATTAGCCAAGCAGAAGAAAGAATCTCCAAACTTGAAGACCAAAACACAGAACTAACCAACACTGTCAAAAACAGAGAAAAGAACCTTAAAAAGATAGGAAAAAAATCTTCAAGAGATGAATGATTACTTCAAGAGAAAAAACCTAAGAATAATTGGACTTCCTAAGGCAGAGAGAGAGAGACAGAGACCACACTGGAACAAATATTTCATTAAATAATTCAGAAAGCTTCCCTAATCTCATCAGTGAAGCAAAAATTCAAACGCAAGAGATTCAGAGAACCCCTGCCAGACAACAAATGAAAAGACCAACTCCCAGACACACAATAATTTGCCTAAACAAAGTAGGTATATAAAAAAAAATCCTATAGGCAGCAAGAGAAAAAGGTCAGATTATCTATCAGGGAAGACGAATTAGAATAGCAGCAGATTTATCTACAAAAACCCTCCAGGCTAGGAGAGCTTGGAAACCTATTTTCAAAATTCTAAAAGATAAAAAATTTCAACCGAGAATAGCCTGCACAGCCAAGCTAAGCTTCATCAGTGAGGGAGAATTGAAATCTTTCCCAGATATCCAATCCCTAATAACCTATGCTGCCACCAGACCACCTCTACAAGAAACACTTAAGAAAGTACTGAAGAAGAAAAGGAAAAAAAAGAACAACAATGTTCTTCACAAGAGTACAGGTAAAAGATTAAAAACACACATGAACCAACTCCAAAACCAAAAGAAAGACAACACACAAACTGGAAAAACAGCAACAACTCCGTAAGAGCCTTATGATAGCGATCAACCCTCACATTTGAATAATTAGCCTAAATGTGAATGGACTAAATGCACCACTGAAAAGACATAGAATGGCAAATGGATAAA
>NW_007250812.1:6390-18718 GCF_000164805.1 Carlito syrichta
TTTAAAAAGATACAGAAGGCCACTACATAATGATAAAAGGTTCAAGCCATCAACAAAGAAACATCCATCCTAACCATATATGCACCCAATGTAGGAGCACCAACTTTCATAAAGCAGCTTCCAGGTAAACTAAAAAAAGACATTGACTCCAACACTATCATAGCTGGAGACTTAAATACCCCACTCACAACCCTAGACATATCATCAGGACAAAGAGTCAACAATGAGATCTGAAAACTCAGTGTGACTCTTGACCAAATGGACTTAATTGATACCAACAGAACACTTCATCCAACAACCACAGAATGTACATTCTACTCATCACTGCTTGGAACATACTCTAAGACTGACCACATACTTGACCATAAATCAAGTATAAGCAAATTTTAAAATATTGAAATTTTGCCCTGGACCTTCTCACACAACAGTGGAATAAAAACAAACATCAATACCAACAAGGTTCCCCCAAAACCCACAAAGACATGGACACTAAACAGTATGCTAGACAACTCCTAACTCAAAGATGAAATCAAAACAAAGATTAAAAGATACCTGGCAACAAATGAAAGTGAAGAAATATTTTGTCAAAATCTCTGGAATGCCATGAAAGCTGTAGTAAGAGGGGAACTCATGTCTCAACAAACATACAAGAAGAAAATAGAAAGATCACAAATTAACAGCCTATGAAGTCACTGAAGGAAACTAGAAAAGCAAGACCACCAAATCCTAACTTCAGCAAAAGAATCCAGATCACCAAAATAAAAGCCCAAATCCAGGACATAGAAGACAAAAAGATAATACAAAAAAATCAGTGAAACAAAAAGCTGGTTCTTTCAAAGGATAAACAGGATCAATGTTCCCCTAACTAGATTCACCAAGAAAAAGAGAGAAAAATCCCAAATTCCAATCAGAAATACAAAAGATGAGGTCACATCTGAACCAGAAGAAATACAAAAGATCATTAGAGACTACTATGTACACTTGTATGGAAACAAACTTGAAAACCTTAAGAAAATGGAGGACTTTCTGACATCACACAAACTGCCTAGGTTGAAACAAGAAAAAGTTGAGACGCTAAATAGATCAATAACAATCAAAGAAATTGACTACATAATAAGAAAACAATCTATTAAAAAAAACCCTGGTCCAGATAGCTTTCCAGCAGAATTCTACAAGACATTTAAGGAGGAGCTGATACCAGTCCTACTGAAAGTATTCCAGGTGATTGAGAAAGATGGCATTCTCCCCAAATCATTTTATGAAGCTAACATCACATTGATACCCAAGCCAGGTAAAGACCCAACAAAGAAAGAGAATTACAGGCCAATATCTTTTATGAACATAGATGCTAAAATTCTCAACAAGATCCTAGCAAATCGGATTCAACAACGCATCTCAAAAATCATCCATCATGGCCAAGTAGGCTTCATCCCTGGGATGCAAGACTGGTTCAACATTCATAAAACCATAAATGTAATTAAATACATCATCGGATGTCAAAACAAAAGCCACATGATTATATCATTAGATACAGAAAAAGCTTTTGGTAAAATCCAGCACCCCTTCTTGATAAAAACCCTTGAACATCTAGTTATACGGGGAACATAACTCAAAATAGTAAAAGCCATCTATGAGAAACCCACAGCCAGCATGCTCCTAAATGGACAAAAATTGGAACCATTTCCCCCGAAAACTGGAACAAGACAAGAATGCCCACTCTTACCCCTCTTTTTCAATGTAGTATTGGAAGTCCTGGCTAGAGCAAACAGAGAAGAGAAAGCAATCAGGGGTATCCAAATAGGAAAAGAGGAAGTCAAGTTATCTCTCTTTGCAAATGACATGATCGTGTACCTTGAAAACCCAAGAGAATCTGTCAAAAACCTCCTTACACTGATAAAGGTCTTTGGCAAAGTCACAGGATATAAAATAAATGTGCAGAAGACAATCACATTTTTTCACCAATAATAAACAAGCATATACCCAAATAAAAAGCACAATTCTATTCACAATAGCCACAAAAAAAAAATGAAATACTTTGGCATCTTCCTAATCAGAGATGTGAAAGACCTTTACAATGAAAACTAAAAAACTCTGCTCAAAGAAATAAAAGATGACACAAACAAGTGGAAAAATATCCCATGCTCATGGGTTAGAAGAATCAACATTGTGAATATGTTCATCTTACCTAAAGCAATCTGCAGATTCAATGCAATACCCATCAAATTACCAGCAACATTCTTCTCAGACTGAGAAAAAAACACAGGAATTCAGATGGAAACACAAACTACCAAGAATAGCCAGAACAATCCTCAGCAAAAAAAACAAAGCAGGTGGTATCACATTACCAGACTTCAAACTTTACTATAAAGCTATAATCATCAAAACTGCTTGGTACTGGTATAGGAACAGGCATATAAATCAATGGAATAGAATTGAGATTCCAGAAGCAAAACCTCAATTTCTCAACCAACTCATTTTCGACAAAGCCTCCACCACCTACCACTGGGAAGAGGAGAAACTATTCAGTAAATGGTGCTGGGAAAACTGGCTGACCACATGCAGAAGATTGAAACAGGACCCCTATCTATCCCCATACACAAAAATTAACTCCAAATGGATCAGAGACCTAAATGTAAAACCTCAAACCTTAAGAGCCTTAGAAAATGAAAGGCATACCCTTATGGACATTGGAACTGGCATCCAATTCCTGAACAAAACCCAAAACCCACAGGCCATAAGAGATGAGATAGACAAGTGGGACCTCATTAAACTGACAAGCTTCTGCAAAACCAAAGAAACTATCAAGAGAGCAAGGAGACAGAGTACAGACTAGGAAAAAGTATTTGCCAACTCCAGGTCTGACAAAGGCTTAACATCTTGCATCTACATGGAAATCAAATGTGCTGAAAAGAAAAAAAACAAACAACCCCATTGTAAAATGGGCAAAAGATATGAACAGACACTTCTCAAAGGAAGACATCTGAGCAGCCAACAGACACATGAAGAAATGTTCAACCTCACTAATCATCAGAGTGGTGCAAATCAAAACCACACTGAGATACCACCTAACTCCAGTCAGAATGGCAATTATCAATAACTCAAAAAATAACAGTTGCTGGAGAGGGTGCAGCAAAACGGGAACACTTCTACACTGTTGGTGGGAGTGTAAACTAGTGCAATCTCTGTGAAAAGCAGTGTGGTGATTCCCAAAATCTCTAAATATCAACCTCCCATATGATCCTGCAATACCCCTACTGGGAATATAACCTGAAAAACTCAAATCACTCTATCAAAAAGATACCTGCACACGAATGTTTATCACAGCATTGTTCACAATAGCAAGAACCTGGAACCAACCATGCTGTCCATCAAAAGAGGACTGGATTTTAAAAATGTGATACATATACACGATAGAATACTATGCAGTCATAAAAAAGAACAAAATCATGAATTTTGCAGCTACCTGGATGGAACTAGAGTCAATAATACTGAGTGATCTCTCACAGAAACAAAGATCTGATTATCACATGTTTTCACTCATATAGCAGACCTTCAACACCCACCATAATACTATAACAAAAAAAGACTGACAGTGGTGGGAAACTATGGGGAGGAGGGGTAGGGAGGTGGGATTAATAGTAGACAATATCTGTCTGGGGAGACACCCCTTATCAACAAGGGTGCCTTAACGAAGCATATTTGTATACCTAATCCTAAACTGTACCCCACAATATCAAAATAAAAAATATTGATTAATTTTTAAAAAAGGAAAATACTATTGACAGTGGTGGGAAACTATGGGGTGGGAGGGAGGGGAAGGAATGTGGGTTTAATGGTAGTCAATATCTGTCTGGGGATGGGGAGACACCCCTTAGCAACAAGGGTGCCTGAACGATGCATATTTGTATACGTAACCCTTAACTGTACTCCACAATTTTTAAATAAAAAATAATTGGTGACTTTAAAAATGTGAAGAATGAGTAAACTACAGATGAAGAGAGGCTGTGATTCTCTCTCTCTCTCTCTCTCTCTTTCTCTTTCTCTCTCTCATAGTGTGTCATGAAATGCAGAAACATATAAAGGAAACTAAGTATTTCAGTACAGTTCCTGTGTCATGAGATAATAAATATAACTGCCTTAATAACTAGCTTAAGGTAATTTAGTTTTACCTTACATGTGTTAAAGAGTAATTGAGCAGTGTAATGTGAAAACTCAATTTTCTATTTCCAGTTGTTAGAAGATATTCGAAGTACCCTATATTTCTTCTTTCTTTCTTTTAACCTCTTCCTTATTTACCAAAGTTTTTCTTTCAACCTGCAGTACCTTCCCCTCCAAGCTCAGAACATTATTTCATAATTACCAATTATTTCATGCAAACTTTTAACTAGATTAAGTAATGACAAAGGCTTCCGTAGTAAAATTTATTTTCAACTTTTAGTTTCCACAGACGTTCCAAGGACAATTTTGAAAGAACAATGGTTGACTGGGTGGTGGGTTTTGGAGTAGTTGTTGAATAATGTGAACTTACTTTTCTTTCAAGATTTCAAACATTTTTGCATACCTATTCACTGTTGACACTGCAGATGATCCTACAAATAAGAAAATACCCAAAGAAAGAATACATGAAAATGAAAAAGTATAAGTGGTGTCTCAGGAAGACTGCTAATGAGGACTTTGTTCTGGTCAAATACATGGTTTGTATTCCTTATTTGTAAAGTTTAGAGATAACTCAATTCGAAAATATATAGAAGTAATTGTGAAGCTCTTTGCTCTAATCCCATTTCAAAATTTTGTTAAAACTTTGTCTAAGCAAAGCAACAGATAATAATAGTGATTTTGTTATTGGTTAAGGACTTCAAACTCCAAAATAAAGTGTTTTTAAAATTAAAAATGTTTAGCTAGTGAAATAACGGGGGAGACTATTTGATCATCAGAAATGATAAAAAAGTAGCAGAACAGAAGAGCCACTGAAAATGCTGCTATCTTATTCACCATTTCTGACTATCAAATAGCTCCCCCCCATTATCTCACTGGCAGTTATGAGTGAAAAGATAGATTCCAGAAAAGTATAAAAGACCTAGAATATGTTATATGAGGACCAGTTGGCTTGCTAATATGAATCTAAATTTTAATATATGGAAAATAAAGATAATGCAATTTTCCTTTTCTATTTCACAGGGGTATTGTTTGTGTATAGTAAATAATATAAAAGAAAGCATGCATAAAGTTAAAACTGTATATAACGTAAGACTCATATGAAACAAGGCTTTGCACAACTCTGTGAGGACTATTTCCCACTCCAAAAAATGGTATTTTGGAGTGCTTTTTCTTACCACTAATTTGAATCACTTTTTATGTAACATAGAAGTTATATAAATGAATGATATAGAATGATTAATCACCTTTTCTCATCTCAGACTGAAGATGTCTACGTGGCCTTCCACATGAAATGTATTGAAAGGAAGATACTCAGTTTCAAATTTATCACCAGAATACATACTATAAGAAAGAGAAGGACGTTGGTAGTCATCTTGCCCTATCTCTCACATGTACAGATGAGATTGGGTATGTTCGGGGTGATATGACCATAGATTCTTACATGTACAGAAAGTCCTTCATCAAAATCTTTGAGGAAAGCCAGCCTCTACTGACTAGGTATCAACAGCTTCACAAAATGTATGTTCCCATTGAACTCAGCTCTTATTATTTCCTTTAATTTCTACTAATGCTTTGCCTCTGTGATTTTCATGCATTCTGCCTCTTGTGTCATCCAGTAAGTCTAATTCTGGTTCACAGATATATGAAACTGTTATGATAACAATCTGAACCTTTTTCATTACTCATGTGACCTGAATTTCAGATGCCTCATCATCTTGGGTGTTGTTCTCTAGCTATGCTGAGGGTTATTAATATTCTTTTTAAAGTATAATATTTATATGTATGAAGTTTATATGTCATCTGTGACCCCCTTTTCTAAGGTATAATGTAACTGTATTATCCTCTGCTAATTTTATTTAGATATTCAAATTATGATGCATATAGTCAGAAGCAATGCTCTCATATGTTTAAATCACAATCTCTGTTCCTATTTTTGTCTAGTTTTTCAGTTTTGGGATTGTCTTTTTATTTATATTTATCTTTACTAGTGAGATCATTATTGGTTATCTCCTTAATTTTCTTTGGTTCTTTTTCTTTCTCTAACAGATTTACAATTCCCACGTATTGACCTCTTTTTTAGGAACAGAGTTTACTATAGACAATTGTCTTGTGGAAATCTAACTAACATCTGTTATTTATTTCTAGTTTTGCTTCATGTTACTGAGAGAATATAATTGACATTATTTCTACTTTTACTATTTGTTAGTTTTCTTATTGATTTCTTCTGAATTATGCCTGGTGAAGTACTTTTGTTTCCATTACAGTTTTAGTAGTATGTATTATAGATGTGATCTCGATTTTATTAATTAAACTTTTTTTAAAGTATACTACATTGTGTGTGTGTGTGTGTGTGTGTGTAGCATGTCATGGTGTCATGGTGCTAAATTAACATACTTCACTGCATTTGTGTTTATTGACTTTTCATTAAGTTTCTATCAACATTGATTTATAAATTTTGTTTTGGAATCTCTTTTAAAATGCTAAATACATATTGTGGGATTTAGCATATGTATTCTGCCCATTTTCATACTAAAATGATAGTGGGGTATTTAAAACACATGTCACCAAAAAGATCACAGGAGAGGACTATGTGTAAGAGAAGGCAAAACAATTATAGAAAAAAAAAAAGAAAGGAAGGGAAGATGATTTACATGGCTCTAAGTAGATGAGAGAAAGCTGAAAATACACCTGCACAATGAGGGAAACCAACCAAAAGCAAACCAATTCAAAGACAAAACTGTATCTGGACATTGTCTTCACAATTGGGTCATCTATATGGCACTAAAAATGTGGTTTAATGTCTGAATAAGGAGCCCAACATCTCCCTCAGTGCTTCTCAAATCAACTAGAGGGTTTTTTCCCCCCATTTCATAAAAAAGCCAATACTTCAGTAAAATACAATAAAAATCAATTACTAGAAAATGAAGAACATCTAAACTATTATATACTCTCTTCCAAACGATGTGTCCTCTGATTGTGTGCTTGTTTGTCAGTGATATTAAATTATATAAAAGTTACTCACTACTTACAATTCAATTTCTATACCTACCTCATCACAAGTCAATGACAAAAAACTCAGCATTAAACTTCAGACTCCTATTGAAGTAGAGTTGCCTTCAGTCTCTTCCATGCCAGGTGAGACTGGAGCTTTCCTTTTATAGCAGTTAAACTGAGGAGTTCTGACTAGAAACATCTGGCAGAACTTAAGCAGTAGAGGAGTTGTACTTAGAATAGAGGATTGAGGGTATGCTTATGGCATGGAGCATCATGACCGTCTTTCCTACACTCAGCCCCCAGTTTGACAACCAGTCTTAAACATTTCACTTAGGAAACAGGGTAATTTGTTTCTGGGGATGGAGACTGGAAGGTAGTGGTTACCTCTACAAAATAAGTGTTGTTTTGCCTGTCTCTTCTACCTTGGAGCCCAACAGTCCATAAGGTCTACCTATGTACACACAACTGCAAACAAGTGTGTTAGTGCTATAGGCTGAGATATATTTGAACACTCAAGAATTGCCAGACATTAGAAGAAATCTTAAGCATGAAACACAGAGGCCTAAGTATAAGAGAAAAAAACTCTCAGGAGAATACAAAAAATGCATAGAATGGAAAATAACATAACTGATATTTTCATATAAACTATATTGCCTCCAAGAAGGATAGAACAGTATATCATTGATATTCTGTTAATCAAAACACAAACATACTTATAGAGAAATGTACAAATTATTTCTAACACATCAATGAATCATCATGAAGTCAGCATGAATAGGTCAAAAAACAGACTTTGAAAAGTAATCAATCACCCACTCCCTCTTCTACAACAGAAACAATGTTCGTGGCTTCTAAGAGCATGCATTGGTATTTGCAGGGTTTCAGATTTTACAACAATAGAATTATAAAGAAGACATTCTCTAGTATCATTTTTATCATTGTATGTTTATTCAGTGTTATGCTCCTTCAAGTTTAGATTTCATTTGTGAAATAAGTTTCCTTTCATTTCTAACAACTTGCTAGTCTATCTCCTCTCTTTCCAAAACTTCTTTTCCTCCAGTCACACATTACTGAGTTTGCTCTTCTGAACTTTGCTATTATTTCATATATTATATCACTGCTTTATTTTCTTTTTTAAAATTTATTTTATTTTATTTTAAAGATGTGGGTTATAATTCAGGATTAGGTATACAAGTGGGCATCGAACAGGTAAAGTTTGGGCCTCCCTCCGGCTCCCACTTTGCCTGGTTTAAGATTAGGCACCTGCATTGATGTTGTCAATCCCTCTCATATATTATTATGGTAAATGTTCAGGGTTCACTTATAAGTAAGAATATGTTATATCTGTTCTTTGTTTCTATGATAAATCACTGAGTATTATTGTCTCTAAATCCATCCAAGTTGCTGTGAAGCCCATATGTTTGTCCTTCTTTATGGCTGCATAATATTCAATAGTGTATATGTATCACATTTTTTTATCCAGTCCAGTTTCAGTGGGCAGCATGGTTGGTTCCATGTTGTTGCTATTGCAAATAGTGCTGAAATAAACACGCGTGGGCAGTTATCTTTTTTATAGAATACTTTGAGTTCCTACGGGTGTATTCCCAGTAGGGGGATTGCTGGGTCATAGGGAAGGTTAATTTATAGCTCTTTTAGAAATCCCCACACTGTTTTCCATAGAGGTTGAACTAGTTTGCATTCCCACCAGCAGTGTAGAAGCATTCCCTTTTCTCTACATTCTTACCAGCATCTGTTGTTTGTTGTTTTGGTGAAAGCCATTCTAAATGCGGTTAGGTGGTATCACAATGTAGTTTTGATTTGCATTTCTCTGATGATTAGTGAGGTTAAGCACTTTTTCATGTTTCTGTTGACTGCCCATATATCTTCTGTTGAGAGGTGTCTATTCATGTCTTTTGCCCTTTTTTATTAGAGCTGTTTGTTTGTTTTTCCTTTTGGCACATTTGAGTTCCTTGTAGATTTTGGATGTTAGGCTTCTGCCAGATATATAGTTTGTAAATATTTTTTCCCATAATGGGGTGGTCTCCCCACTTTCTTGTTGGTTTATTTGGTTTTGCAGAAGCTATTTGATTTAATCAGGGTCCACTTGTCTATCTTATCACTTATGGCATGGACACCTGGGGTTTTGATCGGGAATTGGTGACCTAATCCAATTTTTTAAGGGTGTCTCCTGCATTTTCTACTATTCTTGTGGTTTGAGGTTTTATGTCTAGGATCAATTTATGTCTTATGTCTTTATGTATTATGATATCAATTTATATCAATTTTTATGTCTTTGATCAATTTAGTGTTGATTTTTGTGAAAAGTGATAGGTAGGGGTCCTGTTTCAATCTTCTGAATGTGGTCAGCCAGCTTTTCCAGCACCGTTTACTGAATAGGTTCTCCTTTTCCCAATGGTTGTTGGTGGAGGATTTGTCAAAGATGAGTTGGTTGAGAAATTGAGGCTTTGCTTCTGGAATCTCTATCCTGTTCTATTGGTCCATATGCCTCTTCTTGTGCTAATACCAAGCTGTTTTTATTTTTATTTTTATTTTGAGTTGGAGTCTCACTCTGTTGCCCAGGTTGGAGTGCAGTGGTACACTCATGGCCACTTTAGTATTTACCTACTGGGCTCAGGCAATCCTTGCGCCTCAGCCTTCCAAGAACTACAGGCATGCACTACCATGCCTGGCTAATTTTTTGATTTACTGTAGAGACAAGGTCTCACCAAGTTGCCCAGGTTGGTCTTGAACCCCTGGACTCAGGCAATCCTCTCACCTTGGCCTTCCAAAGTGCTGGGATTACAGGCTTGAGCCACCATGCCCAGCCTGTTTTGATTATTGTAGCCTTATAGTAAAGTTTAAAGCCTGAAAGAGTGATACCTCCTACTTTATTTAGTTTTCTAAGGATTCTTTAGGTTATTATGCTCATTTATGCTTCCATATAAATCCCTGTATTGTCATTTCCAGGTCTGAGAAGAATGCTGCTGGTAATTTAATGGGCATTGCATTGGATCTGTAGATTGCCTTTGGTAGGATGGACATCGAAACAATTTTTATTCTTTCTATTTATGCACATGGAATTTTTTCTATTTGTTTAAGTTTTCTTGGATTTCTTTGAGTAGTGTTTTGCAGTTTTCATTGTAAAGGTCTTTCATTTCTTGAATTTTTGCATCAATGTTCATTAGGAATATTAGCCTGTTCTCTTTTTTGTTAGATCTTTAACCAGTTTGTGTATCAGTGTGACGCTTGCTTTGCAAAATGACTTGGGAAGAATTCCATCTTTCTCAATTGCCTGAAATACTTTCAGTAGAAATGGTATTATCTCCTTCTTGCAAGTTTTGTAAAATTTTGCTGGAAAGCTATCTGGTCCAGGGGACTTTTTTTTTTTTTTTTTTTGTAGGTAGTTTACTTATGACAGAGTCAATTTCTTGGGTTGTTATTTGTCTATTTAGGGTTTCAGTGTCTTCTTGTTTCAATCTTGGGAGGTTGTGTGATGTCAGAAAATTCTCTATTTCATTTAGGTTATCAAGTTTGTTTCTATACTGGTTGTGCATAGTTGTCTCTGATAATCTTTTGCATTTCTTCATGATCTGTTGTGATTTGATCTTTTGCATTTCTAATTGTGCTTATATGGGCTTTTTCTCTCTTTTTCTTAGTCATTCTGGCCAGGGGATACATGAATCTTGTTTATTCATTCAAAGAACCAACTTTTTGTTTTATTGATGTTTTCTATGTTACTTTTCTCTTCTGTGTCCCATATTTGGGCTTTTACTTTATTGACCTGGATTCTTCTGTTAAAGTAGTGTTTTGGTGGTCTTGTCTTTCCAGTTCTCTAAAGTGACTTGTTAGGCTGTTAACTTGTGATCTTTCCATTTTCTTGATGTGTATTCATAGAGATATAAATTCCCCTTTTAGATCTGTTTTCATGGCATCCCAGAGATGTTGGTAAGATGCTTATTCATTTTCATTTGTTTATAGGAATCTTTTATATTTCTATATTGATTTTTGTGTTGACTCAGTAATAGTTCAGCATCATGCTGCTTAATGTCCATGTCTTTGTGTGTTTGGGGGGAATTTTTTTGGTGGTGATTTTTATTTTTACTCCACTGTGATCTGGGAAGGTGAATGGCAGTATTTCAATCTTATGAAATTTGTTTATGCTTGATTTATGATAGAAGTGTGATTGATCTTGTAGTACGTTCCATGTGGTAATGAGTAGAATGTATGTTCTATAGTTGTTGGGTGAAGTGTTCTGTAGGTATCTATTAAGACCATTTGGTCAAGTGTCAAGGTGTGGTTCTAGATCTCTTCATTGATTTTTTGCCTTGATGATCTACCTATGGTTGTTAGCAGGTTATATAAGTCCCAGCTATAATAGTGTTAGTGTCAATATCTTCTTTTAGTTTACTTAGTAATTGCTTTATAAATACTGTTTTTCCTGTGTTGGGTGCATATATGTTTAGGATGTATATTTCTTGTTGATGAATTGAAGCTTTTATTGTTATGCAGTGTCCTCTCATATCTTTTTAAATTTTTGATAACTTAATGGTTTTGTCTGATATTAAGATCAAGACTCGAGATCCAGGGGGCAAGATGGCGACGGCGTAGGTGAACTTGTGAGATTCTCTGAACCTATCAGTATTCTTTAGGGAATCTTTCTTACCTGTCTTTTTTCACTTCTTCCCAGCCCTGTGTCTCTCTCTCACCTGATAGTTGGTATGTATATCTGTTTTCCCTCTTGCACTTCTCCCTTTCGCTTATTTTGACTTATGATTTTATCATTGTAACTGTTAGTTTAGATCACGTCTGTTGTTGACCTTCTGACCTACACTGTCTCTCGATTTTATTGACCTGTGTCTGTGTAGCTATCAGTACTCCTTAGGCAATCTTTCTTACGTGTCTTTCTTCACTTCTTCCCGATCCTGTGACTGTTTTTCACCTGATAGCTGGTATGTATATCTGTTATCCCTCTCGCACTTCTCTCTTTCGCTCATTTTGACTTATGATTTTATCATTGTAACTGTTGGTTTAGATCACGTTTGTTGTTTACCTTCTGACTTACACTGTTTCTCGATTTTATTGCCCTGTGTCTGTGTTGCTTCAGTACTCTTTAGTACTATGTAGCTATCAGTACTCTTTCTTACGTGTCTTTCTTCACCTCTTCCCAGCCCTGTGG
>NW_007250812.1:18738-31804 GCF_000164805.1 Carlito syrichta
ATAGTGTTAGTGTCAATATCTTCTTTTAGTTTACTTAGTAATTGCTTTATAAATACTGTTTTTCCTGTGTTGGGTGCATATATGTTTAGGATGTATATTTCTTGTTGATGAATTGAAGCTTTTATTGTTATGCAGTGTCCTCTCATATCTTTTTAAATTTTTGATAACTTAATGGTTTTGTCTGATATTAAGATCAAGACTCCTGCCTTGTTTTCTGATTCATTTGCCTAGAAATTCATTCTCCATCCTCTAACTTTGAGTCTGTGTGCATCCCTTGTGGTGAGATGAGTTTCCTAGAGGCAGAAAATGATTGGGTCATGGTTTTTTAATCTACTTTGCCATTCTGTTCCTTTTCAGGTGCATTTAGTCCATTTACATTCAGGCTGATTACTGAAATGTGATAGCTTATCCCCATTATGAAGTTCTTACAAAGTTTTTTCTTTGTTTTCTTTTAACTTTTAGGTTGATGTGTGTGTTTTCAAGTTTGCAGTCATTATGTATTCTCTGTTGATTCTGCATTCTCCTGTTCTCTTCAGAAGTATGTGGATATTCTTTTTTCTTTCTTTCTTTTTTGCTTAACATCTCATGTACAGCTGGTTTTGAAGCTGCATAATATCTTTGGGATTGGATGTATGAGTAGGATTTTAATTCTCCATCAGTGATGAAGCTGAGCTTATCTGGGTAGGAAATTCTTAGTTGAAATTGTTTATCTTTGAGGAATTTGAATATTGGACTCCAGTCACTTCTAGCTTGTAGTGTTTCTGCTGATAGGTTTGCTGCTATTCTGATTAGTTTTCCCTGGTAGGTAGACTGACATTTCTTTCTGCCTTTAGGATTTTTCTCTTGTACCTACTTTGTACAGGCATATTACTGGGTGTCTAGAGATTGGTCTTCTCATTTGATGTCTTGCAGGTGTTCTCTGTATCTCTTGTGTTTCATTGGTTACATCTTTGGTGAGACAGGGAAAGTTGTCTTGAATAATCTCCTGGAACACTTTCTCCAAGGTGTTCTCCCTTTCCCTTTATTCTTCTGGGATACCAATCAGATGTAGGTTCAGCCTCTTGATATAATCACACATCTTTTGGAGGCTTTATTCTTGTTCTGTGAGTTTTCTATTTTTTTCACATTATTAATTCCATGCTTTGGTCTTCAAGTTCTGAGATCTTTCTTCTGCTTTATTAATTCTACATTTCATTCTTGTCATCTTGCTATTTATTTTCTGGATGAATTTTTTTGTGGCCAAAATCTATGTTGCAAGTTATTTCAATGTTGCATCTCACCTTTCTTGAGTCTTACTCACTCTTTCCATTCATTCCCTAATCCCTGTCTTATTCTGGGGTCAGTCATTGATGACTTCCATTGTTTGGGCTCTGATGTCTGATTTTTCAGGCATTTTCTCTTTGTTACACTGGGAATTACCTGTGCTCTTCCATTAATATTTCCTCATTTGTGACAGATCTCTTTCCTTTCTCTTTAGTTCCATTATTCAGTGGTAGTGGGAGAGGTTTTCACTTCTGCTGTTTGCCCAGTCCTCTATTCTTCCCTGATCAGGGCTCTGAATTTGTTCTATTTTGAAACAGAGTTGTGGGTGGGAAGCTTTGCTGTCTCTTATAGTTTTGAGTTGAATAAAGTGGAGGATGGGGAGTTAAGATACAAAAACTACTTGCAAATCATAATGATTGTGGTATGGGTTCCCTGAGACCCACTCCCTACCATGATGCAATGGGTATACACCCCTGAGTCCACAATACAGTAACAGCAATGAAGAGAACAGAAAAAAGAGGAATAACATAAGATGGAAAAAAATTTAAAAAGCAAAAAATAAATGCAGAAAAGCAAAAGCAGAAACCAAAGCAAAAAACAGTTAAAACACACACACACACACACAAACACACACACACACACGCACACACTAAAACCAAAGCAAACTGGGAAAAAACAAACAAAAAAGAAAAAACAGGAAAACTGAAAACACACACACACACACACACTCTTCCAACACAAAATGAAAAAACAGAAAAGACGAGAGAAAAGATAATTCAAATTGAATCTCATATATTCACACACATCAAACTAAACAAGAAAAAAACATTTTAAAAAACCCCTGAAAGATGGACACTCAATCATTCACATACACATATAAACAGAAAACCAAAAATGAAAGATGAAAGAAAAAAAAATGGTGGTGGGGGGAATCCAGATCAAACTCTTCCATGTACATTTCTGCAAAAAGGAAAAAGAAAAAAAATAAACTAACAAGGAAAACAAAAATAAAACACAACCTAGTCTCTTGTGACAGGTTCTGTAATTGTTACTCTCAGTGGCTCACAGGTAAGCCCCTCTACTGTCTCCTGTGAGGGGACATTCACAATCTCTCTAGTGTCCCATCCATGGGAGGAGAAGAAGGCAGTCAGGATGGGTGGAGTTTCAGTTCTCCCTTCCCACACTCATATTTTCAGGGGAGATCTCCTCTGGTGGGAAGGTGCAGGATTGTCTCTTCCTCGGGTGCTGGTGGAAAGCACCCCACCCATGCTTATCCTGGAGTAGAGCCCTCATATCGTGGGTGATATCCAGGTTCTGCCTGGGTTCGTCACTTTCTGTAGTGCCCCAGTGTGTGGACCTGACATTCAGAGGTCTGCTGGGGAGGAGGGGGTTGGGTCAGCCCCAGACTCACTGTTAATCTCTTTGGGGGTCTTCTTCATCCTTTTCCAGTCACATTCTTTGTCCCATGGCTGAATCAGGGTAGTGGGTAGGGTACCTGAGACTCAGCACTCATCCTGTCCCTCTAGAGGATGTGCTTTCAGGATATTCCCTCTGGGTCATGACCAACTCCTGAGTAGTTAATCTGCCAGTCACAGAGATCAGGTCTTTTGGTCTGTGGTGAGCAAGCCAGAGCACCTTCCTGCCCAGTTTTCAAGATGGTGGCAGGGTGCCTGTTTCATCTTCTCCAGTAGGGCTCTGCCTCTGGCGCCCTTGCTGTGCTCCCTCCACAGCCCGTATGGCCAGTATCTAGTCAGGCACTGCAGTGGTAAGGCAGAGCCTGGAGCCAGCAGTCACTCTCAGCAGCTTCTTCCAGGGAAGGGCTTTACTGATTTTTTTTAAATGGCACTCAGCTTCTGTGCCTAGGAAGTGCTGGGGTCCAAGCTGAGCTGCTGTGGCACCAGCTGCTTCACCAGTATATTTATAATGAATACATGGGATTAACATCTGCATAATGTGGAGTAAGTATTGAGCAGATTAGAAGGTCAATTTAAATGCACACCTGGGATAGCCTCAGTTGACCCAACAGTGAGCTCTGTAGCCAGAATGACCATTCACAGATATTCTGAGTTAGGCTGTGATGACCAGGGTTTTATCAACTTGCATCAGTAAGTGTTTGGCTGTGATTTGCTCCAGGAAGGATCATGACTCTGAGCAAGGTGCCTATGTTGCTGACAAAATGCCTGATGTGCCTGCCAGATGAAGTCTGCCTACAGACAGCACTACTATCAACTGGGACAACAAACCCTTTATTTGATGGAGAATTTGGGAAGTACATCTCTATTTTCACTACACAGACACTTAGCTACTTCTTATAAGGATATTGTACTACTGATGATTTTTTTGTCTCATAAAAGCTTAATCAGGATATAAGCATGGGTATTCTTCTAAATTGATGTTTATGTGAGTGGTTTCCATGTACTCTTTCAAGGAGAGAAGGATCTATACTTCTATTTCCAATTTTGTAGCTGTTGAGCTCCCTCTTGTGTTGTCATCAGAAAGTATTCAACTGTTAGCTAGAGCCTGGAAACATTCCTTATTTTGTCTAATATTCTCAAATTGGCCAACTGATTTTTAAGTTATTAACACTGGAAGATTTTTGTTTTTTGTTTTTGCTGTTCTTGTTATTCTTCTGATATTAATACTATCAGAAATTATTTTTCTTTCCTTTCCTTTTCACAATTTCTGACACTATACTGTGAGTTCCTTGGGTATATTTTGTTGATAAGAATCTAAAACTGTAGTCATAATGGTTTTAGTTTCCTTTTTACATTCACCTTTTTCCTTATCTAGTTTTTAAATTAAGAAATAATTTATATAAATAAAATTCAAACATTTAAGTGTAAGTTATTTGAAGGTTTACAAATACATTCACCCACTTCACCACCACATCAGTGAAGAAATATATTTTCATTATATTCAAAAGTTATCTTGCGCTGCTTGCTAGATGGTTCCATACCTGAAGACAACGCTGTACTGAATTCTATTAATACAGTTTAATTTGCACTTCCTGAATTGGATATGTATGTGATAATGTGTGATGCACTCTGGTATGTCTAACCTTTTCTTGCAAAAAAAATGCTTATGAGATTTATCCTTCTTACTGCATGTAAAATAGTTTATTTTTATTGAACTATGGGGGGTCAGCCCCCAAAAGAGATTTAGAGGGTCCCTGGAAGGTGGGGCAGCGTTGGTGAATATTCTGGAGAAATAAGGAGAAAGAAAGAGACTGGACTCTGCCTAGTGCATAAGCTGATTCTGTAGTAGGGATAGATATTGAAAGAAAGATGGAGGGATAGATATAAAGAGAAAGAAAGAAAGTGGACAACTATTCAGTGAAATGAGCAGAAGCCGTTTATTGGGACCAACCGTGAGTCTTTTATCTCAAATTTTCACATGTTAAATCACAAGACTTTCGTGTGAACACAAGGCCAGATGGATGAGACGCATCCCCACCCCCCACCCATCAGGTGTTTTCTTAAACATGAGGAAGAACAATTCCAATCAAATCACAAGACTATTATGTGAACACAAAGCCAGGTGGATGAGGGGAGTCCCCCACCCACCAGGCATTTTTCCAAGCATGAGGAAGGACAATCCCAAAATTATCTCACTGTTCCTTATGCTTGGTTTATGCTCCTCAAAGGCAATACAACAATTCTAACATCATAAAATCCTAACAATCAATAACTTCTAAAACTTATGCATACCCAATACCTAATGACTGACTTAAATCCTAATACCTTTCTATTTTGTGCTAACTTTACTGGTACTATAAAAAACTCTTAATTCTAGGTCAGACCAGTTCCTAAAGAATGTGGCCCAGTCCAAAGATCATGCTGGGCCATTTCCAGGAACAATTAATTATGATCTCTTAACAAAATGGCTATTCTAAAATCCTATGTATCTATCTTAATTTCTATAAAAGTTTATAATTCCTAATCCTGATATATAAGGCTGATCATTAGCAACAAAGCTTCTAAAATAAATCCAAATACAAACTATAATTGTATTAAAGCCAAAATCACAATTAGTAGAAAGTGGGAACAGTGAAATTTCTAAGGTTAGCTTTATTCTATAGAATCTCAAAGTATCATGTTTTGATCACACTTGAACTAACATAATTCCCTGACATAGAATAACCTATTCTATAATACTTTCTATGAATAAAATAAATTCAGTTTCTATTATAAGTAGAAAAAACCTACACTAATTGTAACTAAAGAACCAGTTTAAAAGAATGCAGCCCAGCCCAAAGTGGATGCTGGGCCCTTAGGAATGTGACCCAGTCCAAAGTTCGTGCTGGGCCATTTCTGGTAACCCTAGATAATCATCTATACCATCTAAAGCTGGAAACAGCTCTCTAAATGTATATACTATTTCTACAAATATGCTTTTAAATCTTATAAAGAAGCTTGTATCATGTATAAAAGGCTACCAAATGTGACCTGAATTTGAATTATATCTAATACCTAAGCAGAAACCACAATTTTATGGGAAACAGGAACAATGGGTTTCTAGAGTGAGCCATGCCTATCACAGTCACAGAGCCTTCAGCTTAGATCAGCAGAGTTCCTTTAGGTACTTGCACTGCATGTTAAAAGGAGGAGGAAAATGGGGTCTACAGCTCCCGAACACATCCTAGCGGTCTCGGGGTCCATGGCCCTTCCTGATCCCTAACGCTCAGTGGGCCTCCTTGGCTGGCTCCCAACATTGAAGTTATTTCTCTCAATGGATATAAAAATGTGTTTATTTGTTTATCTGTTGAAGGACACTTGGTTTGTTGCTATTTGTTAGCTATGATGAATAAAACTGCCATATTTTGAATAAGTATTTTGTGGACTTTTTAAATTCCCTTTTTTATGTCTAGGAGTAGCATTTCTGAGTCATAAGGTAAGTATATATTTAGCTCTATAATATGCTGCCCAAGTGCTTTTCAAAACAGGTGTACTACATAAAACTCTCACCCAAATCTCTCCAACTTTTGGTATTGCCTGTTTGTTTTTGTTTTTGCATTTCTAATATATTAGTAATTCTAGTGGGGCAAGTATTGTATCTCATTTCATTTTATTTTGTACTACTCTGATGTCTAATTATGTGGAACAATTTTTTAATTTGCTTACTGACCATTCATTTTTTGCAAATTGTTCTTCTCTTAAGCACATTTTAATAAGATTATTTTAAATTACTAAATCCTGTTATCTATTTATATATACTGAATTAAATGTTTGTGAGCTATATATATTGTGCATATTGTTCCCAAGTCTGGGGCTTCGATCTCTATTAACAATCAATATATTTTAATGAGGATAAGCTTTGTAAAATTTTGATTAAGGGGAAAGGCCAGGCCTACTGAAGACCTCCCATGATTGCACATCCCTGCAACAAAGCCTATATAGAGGAGCAAATCTAGGGCTTTGGAGGGGGTCAACCTGAAAACTCAAGCTGAGGTCTACCAGACAGTCACCTGGGAAGTAGAGGATGGAGAGTTCCAAGTCCTAGACACCCCTGGGGGCAGCCCAATGAGACAATGAGAGAGTGTCTTTGGAGACACGGAAGGTGAGTGAAAACAATAGCTTTTTCTTCTCTGCATACCTCATGTGGGCCTCTGAAGTCTCAGCCAAGGGAGAGACATACCAGGAACTCTCACCCTCACCCCTCTCACAGGAGCCACTTGCAGAGGGCTGCCCTGATTGGAGACAGAGGTACCTGCAGGCCCCACATGGGGTCCAGGGAACCCCAGTTCCCAAGAGTCTGTGCCAAAACCACCAGCTCCCAATGGAGAACCTCAGTGGGAAACATCCTGTGAGGCTGGGCTGTGTCACAATGCTGTGCTCCTTTCCCTTCCTCCTCAGCTCCAAGCAGGGGAGACATGACCAATTAAGGGAATTTTATCTGGTGCTAGCACTTGCAGCCCTAGGTAACTACTGCAGACGTGGCTTGACTTCAGGTGGTGGGCATTGTAATTGTAGCCCATCCCACGGAGCAGGGCAGGATCTAAGGCAGGGTACCTCTACACAGCACTGCACTGTGATGGCAGTGACCCTACCCATGCATGCGCAGGGGAAGAAATAACAAACACCCACTGCTTCCCTTCTATGCTTGGACTAAAGGGTGGTCCACCTAGATGGGAGGAGGCCAGTCCACACCTCAAAGAGTATTTGAGCCAGAGTAGAGCTGCAGTGCTCCACTTGGCCGACTGCCAATTATGCTGACAAGACAAGCAGTCTGGGAAAGATGCCACCCCTGGTCCATCTTGGGGGGCAAGAGAAAGACTCAGAAATACAGGAATAGGCATACAGATCATTGGAACAGGACAGATAATACAGAAATAAAACCATGAACCTTCAACCACTCATTTTCGACAAAGCCAACAAGAACAAACTTTGGGGAAAGAACACCATATTTAGGAAATAGTGCTAGAAAGCTGGTTAACCACATGCAGAAGAATGACACTGCACCCCTATCTATCACCATATACAACAATTAATTAAAACTGGATCAAGAACATCTATGTCAAACCTCGAACTATAAATATCTGAGATGAAAACTTAGGGAACAACTTCCTGTACATCAAAGTAGGCAAGGAATTCATGACTAGGTTCTCAAAAGCAAATGCAGCAAAAGCTAAGGCTGACAAATGGGACCTTAAAACTAAAAAGTTGTTGCACAGCAAAAGAAACTATCAAGAGAGTAGAGACATTCCATGGAATGGGGAAAAATATTTGCAGGCTATGCATCCAACAAATGCATAATCTCAGGATCTACAATTAACTCAAAAAACCTGACAGAAAAAAAGAAGTTCATTAAAAAGTGGGCAAAGGACATGTACAGGCACTTCTCAAAGGAAGATGTCCAAGCATCCATAAATATATGAAAACATGCCCAGTCTCACTAATCATCAGAGAAATCCAAATCAAAACTACAATGTCATACCATCTCATACTGCTCAGGATGACTATCATTAAAAAGAGAAAAAACAGCCAGGCATGGTGGCTCATACCCATAATACCAGCACTTTGGGAGGCTGAGACAGGAGAATTACTTGAGTCTAAGAGTTCAAGACCAGCCTGAACAACATAGTGAGACTTCCTCTCTACAAAAAATTAAAAAATCAGCCAGATGTGGTAGTGTGTGCCTGTAGTCCCAGCTACCTAGGAGACTGAGATAAAAGGATTGCCTAAACCCAGGAGGTCAAGGCTGCAGTTAGCTGTGTTCATGCCACTGCACTCTAACCTGGGCAACTGAGTGAGATTCTGACTCAAAATAAACAAATAAAAATAAATAAATAAATAAAAATATACAAAAATATAAAAATTCCACTTCTGGGTATATACACAGAGAATAAAAGAGAAGTTGCTCTACCAAAAAGACACCTGCACTCAAATATTAGTTGCAACACTATTCACAACAGCAAAAACATGAAACTAACCCAGATGCTCATCCAACATGGACTAGATAAAGAAAATGCCATGCATACACATGATAGAATACTATGCAGCCATAAAGAAGGACAAAATCATGTACTTCACAGCAACACAGATGAAACTGGAAACCATCATTCTAAGTGAACTATTGCAGAAACAAAAAACTGTATGTCGCATGTTCTCACTCATAAGTGTGCCCTAAACATGGCACATGTGCACAAAGGTGGAGACAACTGACTCTGGACACCACTAGCAAGGAAATGGAAGGATAGGGAATTATGAGCCCACAACTACACATTGGGTGCCATGTCCACTACTGAGGGAGAGAGGGCTTGCTAGAGGCTCCAATCTCACCTCATGCAATTTACTTATGTAGTAAATTCTCATATGTACCTCACAAGTCTAGAGTAAAATGAACACTTTTTGAATTAAATTCAATTTATAATTTCTGTATATTTAGTGCTTCTTGTGTCTTGTGGAAGCAACATTTTCCCAAATCAGAAGTAAATAAACATTTCCTTATATCTGCTTCTAGAAACTTTATAGTATTAGCTCTTGTGTATGTTGTGAGATTCATTTGTTTGTTTCATTCTTTTATTAAGTATATTGAGACATAATTTACATAAAATAAAATGTACCCATATAAGATATATAGTTTTGACCAGGTGTAGTGGCTCAAGTCTATAATCCCAGCACTTTGGAAGACTGAGGTGAGAGGATTGCCTGAGCTCAGGGATTCAAGACCAGCCTGGGCAACTTGGTGAGATCCTGACTCTACAATTAAAAAAAAGAAAAAAAAAAAACAAAACAGCCAGGCATAGTGGCACACACCTGTAGTTCCAGCTACTTGGATGGCTGAGGTGGAAGGATTGCCTGTACTCAGCAGGTCGAGGCTCAAGTGGCCGTGAGCAGAGTGCCACTGCACTCCAGCATGAGCAACAGAGTGAGACTCCAAAAAATAAAATAAAATAAAACAACAACAAAAAATGGAGACCTCATCTCTACAATAAATCCAAAAATCAGCTGGGTGTGGTAGTGCATGCCTGTAATTCCGGCTACTTGGAAGGCTGAGGTGGAAGGATCACCGGAGCCCAGCAGGTGAGGCTGCAGTGGCCGGGAGCAGCCACTGCACTCTAGTCTGGGTGACTGAGTGAGACTCCAACTCAAAAAATATATATATATAGTTTCATGTTTTGAAATATACATACACATGTGTAGCCATCACCAGAATCTAAGATATAGAATATTCCTTTGAATATAAGACAAAAATGAGTATTGATGATATTAATAGTTTTATCCTACATCAGGTACAGCCTCCAATTTGTTTCTGTATTATAATTGTGTTATACACTCACACATGCAGATAAATTCAATTTAGAACAGAGGTTTGTTTGGTTTTATATTATCCCACCATGCAAAGCTATTTAATTAAGTAGGTGAATCTTTAGCTTCAGATTTACCCAGTGCACATTTATGGGTATTTCAAATCGATTAAAAGTTGTATAACATAGTTTCCAGCCTGTATTTGTTTTTAAATACTGTTTATCATAAAAATAATATTGAAAATAAAAATATACATAGAACATTTTTATCATCCCCCACTTTACTGACATGCCCCATCTCAATCAGTCCTATATACCACCACAAGTCCCAGAAAACCACTAATTGTCCTCTGCACACCACCTTTGGGCTCATGTGCAATGTTTAGGGACCACTTAGGAGTGAGTACATGCAGTATGCAGTTTTTTGTTTCTTGACAATATTAGAATCATATGAATAAAACCTAATTGTGTTCACTTTTTGATTTTTATATTTTTTCCACTATGTGTCCTTGTTGTGTGTGACCCAGTAGTACATTAATTTTGTTTCATTCTATAAACATGCAATTTTTTTATCCAAATACTGGTTGATGGACACTTAGTTTTTTCCCCCCCAATTTTCAGCTCTTAGGAATACAGCTACACCAAATATTCCTACACACATATTTATTATTTGTGTAGAGGTGTTTTTTAATTCTATTAGGGAATTATCTAGGTGTGGAATTGCAGAGTCATATAGTAAATATATATTAACTTTATAAAATATTATCAAATAGGTATGCAAAGTAGTTTTGCCTTCTTATGCTCCCAAAAGCAATATCTCTGAGTTATCAGTTGCTTAACATTCTCAATAAAATGTGTTAGTCTTTTTCATCTATTAAGTAGATACTAATAATATAAAATGGTAGTTAGCATTTTAATATTATTGATATTAAAGATGCTGAATATATTTTTATCTGTCAATTGACCATCTATATATCTTTTTAGTTGAGTACATTTTCAGACCTTTTCCAGATTCTAAATTGGAGTGTATCTCTTTCTTTGCAATATTTGAATTGGATTATTGGCTTCTTATTGACTTGTAAGAGTTTTTTATGCTTTCTAGGTATAATTTTTTTTGTCACATGTGTATAACGCAAATATTTTTACCATGTTGTGACTTGCTTTTAATTTTCTACCAGTGTCTATTGAAGCAAAATTTTAAAAGGAAATTGCCTTTTAAAATTTTAAGTTCAATTTATTGGTTTTGACTTTTATAATTTGAATGTTTGGTGTCATATTTTTAAAAGTTTTGCAAAATTTAAGCTCACTAAAGTTTTTTCCATGCTATTCTTGGTAAGCTTTATAATTTTTGTTATTTCAGGTGGATATGGTACATTTTCAGTTAGTTTTTGTGAAGCAGTGTGAGAAAATGTCAAGATTTTTAAAAATCCAAACTATCATTGTTGAAAAGATTATTCTTTCACTATTGAATTTCCTGGACAACATTGTAAAAAGTTAATTGCTTATGCAAATATGTCTGTATTTCTGGATTTCTTATTTTGTGCCATTGATCTATTTGCCTATCTTTATACTAGTACTAAACTGTCTTTTAAAATGTAACTTCATAAATAAATCTTAAAATCAGTGTAATGTCCTCTGTAATCTTCCCTCTTGGTTCTTGGATGAAGCCATCTATGAAGGGCTATATTTTAGAACTTGCTGAGAAGCCACCTTCTGGTGTTCTGAGAAAAAACATCCATGGGAAGCTGTCTCAGTTGTAACCTTCTGGAAAAATGCTTTTGAGGATGGTACTGCTGAAAGTGCTGGAAAGGGAGTTCCTGGGGTGTCCCACTTGTTACTAGACTTGAGACACACTGCAGACCCTAGCAGGTAAAAGCATGCCAAAAATGGGAAAAGAACTTTAACTTCAGTGTTCTTTTACACCATCTACATTAAAGTGAACATTGTATCAGCTGGCAAGGGAGAAACATTCCAGTTGCACAATCAGGATAACTAAAGATAGATTTGGAGCCAAAAGATTTAATTTGCTTTTTTGTTTGTTTGTTTGTTTGTTTGTTTTTAGTTGGAGTCTCACTCTGTCGCCCAGACTGGAGTGCAGTGGCCACTCATGGCCACCGCAGCCTCGACCTGCTGGGCTCCAGTGATCCTTCCGCCTCAGCCTTCCTAGTAGCTGGAATTACAGGCATGCACTACCACGCCTGGCTGATTTTTTGATTTATTGTAGAGATGAGGTCTTACTGCCCAGGCGGGTCTCGAACCCGTGGGCTCAGGCAATCCACTCACCTCAGCTTCCCAAATTCACGGGATTACAGGTTGAGCCACCAAGCCCAGCTTGCTTTTTTAAAAAAACATTTTTCTGACAGAATTTAGTTATCAGCCTTTCTATGAGCCCTGAAATCAAGTGCATGTCAATAGATGTTTATAAGATTTACTTGATTAGAATTTCCCTGAAAGTTCTAATAAATGCATTTTTTTAAAAATTGGAATAAAGAGCTCAACTATAATTTTACGTAAAAAAAAACATTGCATTCCCAAGTACATTGATTTTTTTGCTTAAGAATTGCTTTTTAACATAGCACAGGTCTCAGCTACATTGTGCAAATTTTCCAACTAGGTCAGCACCTATAGCTTTTTTTTTTCTATTTGTGGTAAAGAACATTTAACATGAATCTATTCTCTGAACACAATTTTAAGTATTACAGTATTTATATACAATGTTGTACAACAGTTCTCCAGAATTTGTTCGTCTTGTATCACTAAAATTTATATCCCTTGAATAAGATCTTTCACTTCCTCCTCTCTCAGCAGCTGGCTAGCCTCTGTTTCTATGAGTTTTAATAATGTTGAGTCCCACCTATCTATCCTCTGTTTCTATGAGTTTTACTAATGCTGAATCAATTCTACTTCTAGGTGTATTTCTAGAAGAATTGAAATCAGGATCTCAAAATGACCTTAACAATCTCACATTCATTGTAACAATATTCGCAATAGTCAAGATATAGAAGAAACCTAAATGTTTACCAGCAAAAAATTAATGGTCATGGTATGTAAACACAA
>NW_007250813.1:0-26475 GCF_000164805.1 Carlito syrichta
GGGTTCATACTTGGCCTTTGCATAAATGGATAATGACATGCGTCTGCCCCACAGTATGATATAGAACAGCATTCTCCAACATTTTTCACATCAGGGACTGGTTTTGTGGAAGACAATTTTTCTTTTTCTTTTTTATTTTTCTCTTAAGACAATTTTTTCATGGACCAGGGGGTGATGGTTTCAGGATGATTCAGGTGCATGGCATTTATTGTCACTTTATTTCTGTTATTAACTAGTAATATATAATGAATTAACCAAACAATTCACTATTAAATAAGGGAGGTGAGGACTGAAGTGGTAAATAAAATAACACTAAAATAAGTGTTGGATTCTGACTTAAAGCCTGCCACCAGATGCAGCTGTACAATTGAAGTACATTAATTCACTTGCCACTCAGTGATAAGGTTTTGATATGAGTCTGCAAGCAACTGACTTATTGTGGCTTCTGTGAAGTCAAACCTCACCATTCATGTTAATCTGTATTTTCAGCCACTCCCCAGACCTACCATCACTGCCTCGGGTCCACCTCAGATCATCAGGCATGAGATTCTCATAAGTAGCAGGCAACCTAGATCTCTCACATGCAGAGTTCACAATAGGCTTTGTGCTCCTAAGAGAATCTAATGCCATCCTGATCTGACAGGAGATGGAGCTCAGGCGGTAATATGGGTGATGAAGAGCAGCTGTAAATACAGGTAAAGCTTTGCTCGCTGGCCCGCCTGTCACCTCCTGCTGTGTGACCTTCTTCCTGACAGGTCATCCATGGCCTGGGGCTTGAGGACCCCGATATATAAAATATAAAATTCCTGGCTCCACTTGCTCATCTCTCCCCTACCTCCTGGTCTCTGCTGATCCTTGTCCTGTCTCCACAGTTTTGCCTTTGCCAGAATGTTGTCTGGTTGGAATCACACAGGTGCAGCCTTTTTAGACTGGCTTCTTCCACTTAGTAACATGTATCAACACCTCCTTCATGCATTTTCGTGTCCTGACAACTCATTTCTTTAGTGCTGAATGACAGCCCATTATCTGATGGCCACCACTGATTCTTCCATTCCCCACTGAAGGACATCTGGGTGTTGTCCAAGTTTTGGCAACTATGAGTAAGGTTGCTATAAACATCCATGTGCCAGTTTTTGAAGGGTCATACGTTTTCACCTTATTTGGGTAAATACCAGGGAATGTGATCTCTGGGTTATATGGTAAAAGGATGGTTAGTCTTCTAAGAAACTGCCAAACTGTCTTCCAAAGTTTTTCCCGTGTTGGGCACTTGGGAGGCCAAGGCAGGAAGATTGCTTGAGTCCAGGAGTTCGAGAGCAGTGAATGCATTTCTACTGTTCCACCTCCTCACTGGCATGTATGTGTTTGGTTTTCCCCACCCCAACAGATGTGTGGTGGCATTCCACTGTCGTCTGAACTAGCTGTTTCTAGAAGACACGAAATTTCATCTTTTCACATGCCTGTTTGCCATCTGCATGTCTGCTTTTGTGAGGTGTCGGTCATGTGTTTTGCCCATTTTTTAGTCAGGTTGTTTGTTTTTTTACTGTTGAGTTGCATAAGTTTTTGTCTGTTTTGCAAACTAGTCTTTTATCAGTTGTGTCTGTACAAATATTCCTTCCCACTAATTTTATGTCATCTGTCATAAATTCAAGGATTGTGATGTTTCTTCAGTCTTTCTTCCTTTTAGATTTCTGAGAATCCTGACTTTTATTTATTTTTTACTTTAGGGGACTAAATTCAAAGCAACCACTAGCTTTTGAATGACAAAGAACAAAACAAATTTTGCTCAAAAAATTGGTACTGACTGTGCTCCTTTCACTGGCACTTTGAAACACAGATTGTTGTATTTGTTTTCTAGCAAGTTGAAGAAAATCCTATCACCTTAATCAAGAACACTTTCTATCTGAATAATTTTAGATGGCTAGCTTTATAAAGTGGTTTACTGTTTTACCTATCTGCTTAAATAGCAAATATTGAACGTAATTGAACCTCTTTATTATGATTTTTAAATCATAAGACAATAGTGCATTCAAAAAACAAGAACAGAGTGCTGTGAAAAAGGGAAAATCGGAGAATAAGGACACGCTCTGTAAAATTAAAAATATTATTGTCTACATAAAGTCTGCAGAGTGGCTCAAAAACAGGATCAAGGGAATCACCCAGAAAATAGGAAGAAAAAAAAAGAGAGAAAGACAAAGAATGGAACACCGTAGGGAAAAACCCCTTACATATCAACTCAGGAAATCCTCTATCCAGTCAATAGGCATCTTGAAATAAACTCAAGAAAACATAGGGGAGTCGTTTGTCAAAGTAATAAAAGAAATTGTCCAAAAATGGAGACATGAGAATGTCCAGCTGGACAATGGCCAGCATCATGAATGGAGAAAGACCCACTCCAGAGAACATCAGAGTTGAAAGCAGATCCTAAAGTTTCCTGGGAGACAGTCACATTACATGCAAAGGACCAGACATAAGAATGGCCACATAATGCTCTTGCAAATTTCAAGGTAATAGTAGAATAAAGACATTTGGGGCATGCAAATCTTCAGCAACATTGCCTTCCATGCCCCTTCACTTAGGAGAGTGTGTGCTGTTGGAAGAACAGGCACCTGCAAGGGTACATCTCGGCTTCCGGGGGTCTGTCCCTACATGGGAACATCTGAAGGGGAAATCCTGGCAGGGGGAACCAGAACAGCCCTGCAAGGTAGCCTTCTAGAGTGGCTGGGAGGATGGAGGCTTCAAGGAAGCCAGGGGAGAGATTGTGGACAGGAATCTGATGTGTCTGAGGGTGTGGGAAGTAATGGAAGACAGTGTTTGAAAATTAGCAACAGGTATATTTAAAAGTAACCAAATAAAGAAGAGGCAATTATCCATTCCAAGAAAAAATAATGCTGTACAGCAAGGGAAAGGTATCCAGGCTGGACATGGTGGCTCACACCTGTTATCTTAGCATTTTGGGAAGCTGAGGAAGGAGGATTGCCTGAGCCCAGGAGTTGGAGAGCAGCCTGGACAACTTAGAAAGACCTAATCTCTACCAAAAAAACCAAATGTGGTGGCATGTATCTGTAGTCCCAGCTACTCAGGAGACCAAGGAGAGAGGATCACCTAAGCCCAGGATGTTGGGGTTGCGTTGAGTCATGATCATGCCACTGCACTTCAGCCTGGGAAACAGAGTAAGACCCCAACTCAACAACAAGGACAACTACAAAAATAGGTAACTTATTTTCAGTTAAGGGAAGTACATTGAACAAGAGGATTCTGTGGGTAATTTTCAGGAAAGTTTGAGTTACCAGATTCCTAAATGTAGCACGTCAACACGGTAAAAACAAACAAACAAACAAAAAAACGGTGCTACTTGGGCCCTGCTGTTCTCAGTGGCCATCCTCATGCTTGGCTTTGCATTGGGTTGAGTGACTCATGGGAGTTCATCTCTGACTGCAAGGCTGGGGGACTGGGGAGTTAGACATACCCAGCAGGACCAACGGCGGCTTGGCTGGTTCCTGGGGCACACAGCTGATCATCTTTCTCGAGGCCGTTTCCTTATGTGGTTCCCAGCAGCAGGAGGGTGTATGTTTGTGTCTCCGTGGTTATCAGCAACGAGAGGCCAGCTGGCTCGGCTGCAGGAAGCCAAACCGGTGAAGAGGACCTTGTCCCAGTCACCACCCCAGGGATGTGTGAGGGGACGGCTCTAGGAGAGAGCAGTGGTGGAGACAGCATTCTGCCTCTGGGGAAGTCCAAGTGCTAGGCTGCTGTACTGCTTGGTTTCACATGTTGCATTTCCCTGGGGGGGGGGGGGAAGGAAAAGGAGGGCAGCACCTGGGAGGAAGAAGTTGTTGCTGCAAAGCTTGTACTTTCTGGTGTCTCATCGAAAGTCTCCTCTTTGTTCACTGTGTGAGATGAGGACAGAGGCGCATGAGAAAAACCTCAACCTGAATTCGCATTGTATAATGTAAGAAGGGTACATGACACTGCAGGCACCACAGAGATGGGTCCTCCTCCTCTGCCCTCTGCTGTTTCAGTGCCTGCTTGTGAAAACAATTGATAGCCTTTATTTTTTAGAGCAGTTTTATCTTTACAAAACATTGAGCAGAAGGTAGGGTTCCATACAGCCCTTCCCCTCATTTCCACTGTTATTAACATCTGGCATGGTAGTGGTATGTTAGTTACAATTGATGAGCCAATATCGATACCGGATTTTTTTTTTTTTCCCAAGGGTCTCACTCTGTCACCTGTGCTGAAGTACAGTGGCATGATCACTGCCACCACAGCCTAAACCTCCTGGGCTTAGGCCATCCTTTCACCTCAACTTCCTGAGTACCTAGGACTAGAGGTGCACCCTACCATGCCTGTATAAAGATTTGTTTGTTTGCTTGTTATGTTTCGTTTTATTCTGTTTTTGTAGAGATGAGATATCACACTCCTGGGCTCAAGCAATCCTCATTCCCCAGCCTCCCAAAGTCCTGAGATTATAGGTGTGAGTCACCACATTCATCCACCTACTAGAGAACACACAAGCATTTACAGCAAGGGCTGCTGCTCCACTGAGCAGGGGGGGTGGGCATTGGAGGAGGAGAGAAGCACTGATACCAAGTGTTTGCAGACCCATTCCCCTGAAGGTTCGCATTTCTTTTCCCATTTCAGCCAGAATTAAAACATTCAGGTTTCAGGTTTACAGCTTAAACGCTGGTTTTTCTTTTCTTTCTTTCTTTTTATTTATTTTTTTTTCTTTTCTTTTTCTGAGTCAGGGTCTCACTCTGTTGCTCAGGCTGGAGTGCAGTGGCATGATCACAGCTCATCACAGCCTCAACCTCCTGGGCTCAGGCAATGATCCTGCCTCAGCTCCTGAGTAGCATTCACCACCATGTCTGGCTAAGTTTTTTACTTTTTGTGGAGATGGCTGGTAGAGGGGGTGTGTAGTGGGGAAGAATGTGTGGTGGGGAGAGGGGTGAGGTGATGGTTCACTATGATATTCAAGTGAGTCTGAAACTCCTTGCCTCAAGCAATCTTCCTGCCTCGGCCTCCCAAAGCACTGAGATCACATCCACTGTGCACAGTTGGAGTCCCTATTTTATATTTGCAGAAAATGAGGCTCAGAGGGGTCAAGGACTATAAGTCAGGAAGTCACTGGGATCTGTCTGGGAGGGCTTCCCAGGTCTGTCTTGATTCAAAGACTTCCAGGGTCCTTATCCCTGCCTCCAGTGTTGAAGATTTGCTTTTGCTTAAAAATCATGTTAGAAAAATAAAAACATGTGAAAACCATGTTTTTTGAGGGCTTTCTAAAAAATGATCTTTTAAACAAAATTAATTCACTGCAATTGCACTTAAGCATTTTTAAGTTGTGTATGTAATTACAGAAAATTTCTTGGCCAGAATTTTCTGTAAATCAACTTGGTACCCAATGATAACACTGCATCTCTGAATGGACTTGATGCTGAGTAATCTGATCCATTTTCTCCCTGTGACCCACCACATGAGCTCTTTAGTTGCAGGGTGTGGTCTTTGTCATAGTAACCTTCCTATCAACATTCTAAAAATGACTTTTTTTCTTTTTTTGTTATTAATTATTTTATTTTTAAAATGTGGGGTACAAATGAGGGTTAGGTATATACCTGATCATCATACAGGTAAAGGGTAAATACCTTTATTGAGATTATGTGACCCTCCTCCCCTGGCAATGTCCCACTACTGCCAATCCCTTTCTTATATTATGATAAATGTTAAGGGTCCACTTATGAATGAGTACATGTGGTACTCAGATCTTTGTTTCTGTGACAAATCACCGAGTATCATAGGCTCTAATTCCACCCTTCTTACCGTAAATGTAATGGACGGCAACATCCTTAACATGAAAACAATCCTCACTCTGCTTACCTGGAAATACAGGATTTTACTGGACACCTTTGGGTTTGGGCTAAACTTTTATGGAGAAGATGGAATAAGCGTCCCCACGTGATCATCAGCTGTGGAGCCCTGGAGCAGAGGACCATGGGCGGGTTCAGAGCCCATCAGGGCTGGCTTTGGTCCCCTCTGTACCTCTGTTTCCCCATCTGATGAGCCGGCGGTCTACATGTGGGCAACAGGTTGCCATGCACCATTCACCAGTTACCTGAGGAAAGAACCCCACTGGCAGTGCATGAGAAAGGGCCATGTGTCCAACTACGACCGGGCAGCAGGTCTGCTGTTCAGGGAGCATCATGGGTCTTTCAAATCATTGTCTTTCCAAGGTCCACTTGCTCTCGCTGACCTGTGACCTTTGAGAAGTGACACCCTTCATATTCCTGCTGCCTCACCTGTGACGTGGACTAGGGAGCTTAGCATAGTCAGATAGACTCCGTTGTCACAAGGATTAAATATGTGGCATGCTTCTATGACACTCCAGCCTGGACCTTGCAGTGAGACCCTGACTCAAAAAAAGTACGTATATATGGCATGCTTAGAATGGTGCCAGGCAACACGGCCTACACCAGCGCTTGCTCTTTTCACTACAGAGAAGACAGTATCTGGATTTTGTTTATTTATTTTTTTTTGGAGTCTCACTCTGTCGCCCAGACTGGAGTGCAGCAGCACGCTCCCAGCCACTGCAGCCTTGACCTGCTGGGCTCTGGTGATCCTTCTGCCTCAGCCTTCCAAATAACCAGAACTACAGGCATGCACTACAATGCCCAGCTAATTTTTGATTTATTGTCGAGACAGGGTCTCGCCAAGTTACCCAGGTGAGTCCAGAAACGGCAGGCTCAGGCAGTCCACTCTCCTCAGCCTCCCAAAGTTCTAGGATAACAGGCTGAGCCAGTGAGCCCGGCCTAGATTTTATTCCTTTAATTCCCAGACTAGTTCAGCCAAGGACATGAAGCATCTGGAATGTGAGTGTGGCCCATTTTTCTCCATCTTTTGATGGAATCTCAGCTCCAACAAAAGAACCCTGAGTCAAAATACCTCAAGAAGTCTGGGCAACATGGTGAGACACCATGTCTACAAATATCAAAAAATTAGCTGGGCACGGTGATGCACACCTGCAGAGTGTTTTCTAAGTGTGCATGTCACCAGGAGCGGTAGCTTTACAGATGTTAGTAGGTGTTACTTCAAGTGCTCTGTGGTCAGATAAATTTGGAAAACATTGGGCTAAATTAAAGCAACCAACCCCTTTTTTCGGGACTTCTCAGAACACTGGATTTCCTGTTTGTTGGGAGACCCTCTATGTCACAGCATTCAGGGTTCTGCATCCCAGTTTGGCCTTGAAAGACTTTTCTTGCCAGTCATCTATGCAGGCTAGTTTTTCATGGACACTCTGAGATGTGACCTTGGTAGATTCTTGACTCTCATTAAACTTGGCTTCACCATTCCCAGCCCCAGTCTTGTGGGCACAGTATCAGCAGATGCTCACACTCATTTCTTGAGTTGCCACTGAGGAACATACTAGAGTATAGATGGGTGGAATAGAAAGCATGGCAGAGCCATGGACACTGA
Organism: Carlito syrichta; assembly: GCF_000164805.1. Classification (NCBI taxonomy): domain Eukaryota; kingdom Metazoa; phylum Chordata; class Mammalia; order Primates; family Tarsiidae; genus Carlito; species Carlito syrichta. Next base: position 7,462 of record NW_007250813.1, read on the forward strand.
TAGCCCCTGATTTTTATTACAGTGCATTTTGTGTTATAGAAGTATATCAGAAAGGAGGAATGTAAAAACAAAATTACAAACAAGTAAAAGTCAGCAGAGCTCACCCTTCTGCCACAATCAGGCCAAGTTCACCATCTACCCACAAAGCCTACACTTCACTTTTTGAAAGAGAAGGCTCTGCATCACCAGTCTGTGTAAGTTCAGGAGAGTTTATGATTTTATGAGATATGCTTGGAAAGAAACACTTCTGTGAGTTATCAAAGAAGGGTGAACTATAGGTCCTAGGAGTCTCACTCTGTCACCCAGGTTGGAGTGCAGTGGTGCAATCATGGCTCACCACAGCCTCGACCTGCTGAGCTCAAGTGATCCTCTCTCCTTAACTTCCCAAGTTGCCAGGACTAAAGGTGCATGCCACCACACTCAATATTTTTAAAAAATGTATTGTAGAAACAAGGTCTCACTCTGTTGCGCTCAGTGGCTATGGGTATGTTAAAGCAGGGGTTTCCAATCTCTGGGCCCAGACAAGACTGGTAATTGTCCATGGCCTGTTAGGATCTGAGCCACACACCAGTAGGTGAGTGGCAGGCAAGTGCCACTCTGCCTTCTCTCAGATAAGTTGCAAAATCATGAACCTTCTTGTGAACTGCTCCTGTGAGGGATCTAGGTGGTATGCTCCTTATGAGTCTGATTGTACATCCATGAAGCCCATCCATAATGCCAAAAAGGTTGGGGACTGCTGCTTTAAAGGACATATCAGTGTCAAACAAAGAGATTCACTGTTAGCAAAGTGCTACAATTCAGCAGAAGATAGGTTCCCATGGATTGGAATAAACCAAGAGTTTCCAAAGCAAAATCCTAGGCATCCCCCTGAAAATTCCAATTTGGCTTGTTTTAACTTCTTTTTATTTTCTAATTTTTATAAATCCAGAAAGGGTGCCCATTTTTTTTCTTTAGTAAATGATGTAAAAAACATGGCATTGATACGGTTAAATTCCCAGGGCCCTCCAATCTCTAGCAATGGACTGAGTGGCTGATGTCATCATTTACAAAAGTATCTTGAGCTTGACAGAGCTTATGTTGAGAAATAAGGTTTATGTTATCTTGACATCTTTTTTATGTGTGTGCATTTCAAAAAATTGATAATTAATATATATAGATCTATCCTTTGGGTTAATCCACTTATAGTATTCTCCAATTTTCATCTCCACGGACCAAATGTATCTCCCATCAAAGTAGACGCTGACTTGATTTGCTCTCCTTTATACACCTGTCATGATATAGGGCTAGTGAATGTTTTACTGCAAAATGTTTCTGTGGAAATGGTTTTATAGTCTTTGACAGGGTGGTCGGGAGGAGGAAAGTTCTATATCATGACAGGTTCAGTGCTGTCCGGGACTGAGACTTCCAAGGAGTCAGAATCATTGGCTTTGGAGAAGACTGGAAGGTGTAGACTTCTGCCCCCTAGGGCTACCTCGCCTAGAGGACACTTGAGAATTCAGAAGAGATGGGGCCTCAGTGTCCCCAAGACTTTATGATCAATGACACTTTTGTTATTCACGCAGCCCTGTGTAAATAATGACCTAGCTGAGTTTACAAGTCTGATCCCTAGATTGCAGTTGGATTGATTAATAAAGAGGTCAACTGAAATAGCAGTTGTGGAATTTTTTTTCTATTTGGAGTCGATAAGGACTTCTTGGGCACAAACTCAGAAATGATTCATTACCACTGATCAATCTGACCACAGAGAAATATGACACACACTTTGGGAGACTGAGGCAAGATGATCTCTTGAGTCTGGGAGTTCAAAATCAACCTGGCAGCCTAATGAGACCTCATCTTTATAAATAAGTTAATATTTAATAAATAAAAATTACAAAACAATCAAAAGTGGGTACAATATAGGTAAAGATGGGTCATGGAAAAAGAAACACAAATGACTCCTAAGGAAATGAAAAGACACCCAGTGTTTCCAAAAGACAAAGGAAAGCCCTAATGCAATACAGTGTTGTTCCTATCAGATGAGTCAAGTTCTAAGATGACTACAATCAACTGTTGTGTTGGAGCTCACCAACACATGATGCTGGGAGATGTGTGAATTGATGCAATGTTGATGAAGTTAATAGGGAAAGTAACAAGTGTATATTCCTTGGGAAAGGTCACTCCTAGGGGGAGAGACTGAACAGCTAAATGGATAATGACCCACAGAAGCAGCTCAGGAGACCAGACAACAGCCTTGGTGGCAATGAACTCAGAAGGTCAGGATTTGTCAGCAATACCAGCTTCCCTGATTCTGCCCCCAGTGTCCAAGTCAGGACTAAGTAGAGAAGACCAGACGTGTTCTCAAAATCAATCACCCTCCAGGTCTTTCTTCTGCCTGGCCTCAGCAAGTTTTCCCATATCAACAGCCTCCAATCAGAAAGTACCCAAAACTGCCCCATTTTCCTTATGAGGCATATAGGCAATTAAAACATGACAAAAAGTATTTTTGAATCTAAACATAGGAAAGGTACAGTAAAAATATAGCATTTTAATCTTATAAGACCACCATCAAACATTTGATACATTCTTGACCAAAATACTTTTATGCAGTACGTGACTATAGTCAGTGTGCTACATAAGAAATTCTGTGACCACTTCAGCATGTGCACAAATGTGTCTCATAACATTCAACATCCAAGGTGGGCACTTTGGAGCACCTGTAGTTCCAACTACTAGGGAGGCTGAGGCTGGAGTTTCCCTTGAAGTCAGGACTTGGACGCTGCAGTGGGCAATGATCATACTTGGGAATAGCTATAGAACTCGAGAATGGGTAAGGTAGTGAGACCTCTCTCCCTCTAAAACATCAAACAGATACAAAGATTCAACATACTTTCTTGAATGAAAAAGCAAATACAAGTGAACAAATAAAAACTCTGTACAAACCATGAATTGAAGAGAACTGCTTTACTGGGCAAAAAGATGTCTACAAAAACCCTCAGCAAACGTCATGTTGGATGGGGAAATGGCAAGCTTTCCCTTGGAGACTGGGGATAAGGCAATAATGACTCTTATCCCCACTTGTTCCACTCCATGTTGGAGTCCTAACCAGTAGAATTAGACAAGAACAATAAATGAATGGTATGTATTGTTTAAATGTGTGTGTCATCTCCAAATTTATGTGGAAACTTGATCCCAAATGCAGCAGCATTGAGTAGTGGGACTGTTACACGGTGGCTATCATGAACAGCACAGTTCTCAAGAGTGGGATTAATGACCTTTTAAAGAAGATGGAGAACTATCCAGGCTCCCTTCTCCCTCTTCTCTGTGTGAGGACAAAGCTTTCAAGGTACCATCGTGGAAGCAGAGACTAGGCCCTCACCAGACTCAGAACCTGCCAGTGCCTTGACCTTGAAACAATGTCTGCTGTCCTTAAATCACCCCATTTGCGGTATTTTATTATAACAGCAGAAAGTCACTAAGACAAGGCATAAGAATTGAAAAAGAATGAACTCTGAATGTTTCATTGATAATGTATTTGTTTCTATAGAATAACCAAACATGAGTTTAAAATAGAGACAAATTTTTGGAGGTATGAGAAATACTAATGAGGAAGAAAAAGATTACTAGAGTGACCTTTATTAAAATTATGAATTAACATTCATACAAAATTCCATAAAGAGATGGAAGCAATCCCTCACAGACTGGGAGAGTATATTGGCATGTGGCGAATATCAACATATATGACCAAAGAGCAATACACAAATGTATAGTGAGCTCGGAGGAATCCATGAAAAAAAGAGAAATGCTGGGCTCGGTGGCTCAGCCTGTAATCCTGCGACTTTGGGAGGCTGAGGTGAGTGAATTGGCTGAGCCCGCGGGTTCAAGACCCGCCTGGGCAGGCGAGACCTCATCTCTACAATAAATCAAAAAAATTAGACAGGCGTGGTAGCATGTGCCTGTAGTTCCAGCTACTTGGAAGGCTGAGGCGGAAGGATTGCCAGAGCCCAGCAGGTCGAGACTGCGGTGGCCAGGAGCAGCCACTGCACTCCAGTCGGGGCGACAGTGAGACTCCAACTCAAAAAAAAAAAAAAAAGAGAAATGAACTAATAGAAAAATGACCATCGTAGGAAATGACCATTCATCTTTTCATTCTTTCAGAATTCTTGGCAGATATGCTTTGGAGACACAGTAGATACAGGGAGAACTGCTGTCTTCACAGGCAAGCTGCTTGACTTTACACATGTCCTCTTTCTAGGTCTCAACTCCACTTGTTCAGAGGTGTGTGCAAACACTGGACCTGGACTACTCAGATGCACCTCCAGCTTCACCTCTTTCTGTTATGGGACTGGAGGCAAATGAGTCTATTTGATCTCCCTGAGTCTCAGTTTTCTCACCCATAAATTAGGATAATACAGTCACCCCTTGATGTCCCTGGGATTTGGTTCCAGGTCCCCCATTGGAAAGTCCAAGGGTGCTCAAGTTCCTGATAGAAAACAGTGTGGAATTGGCTCATGACCTGCACAATCCTCTCGTGAACTTTAAATCTCTAGGTTATTTGCAACCTCATTCGAGGTGTCTTCACAAAGTTCATGAATATTATGTATTATGAAAAAAACTAATCATGCATTTGTTTTTAGCACCAAAATTAACTTGTACTGATCTATTATAACATGTTTTAACATGATCTACTTTGAGTCACTGAAAAACACAAGACAACCCTTTGAAATATCCTCTGTCAGAGCAACATGAATTTCACTAAAACTGAAGCAAGAACAGACATCAAACTTGTGGTGAGACTTGGTGGGAACATTATGCAATCATTGATGTTGCATAAAAAGTTTATGGGGTCAATGCCCAAAAGAAATCATGGGTTTACAGATGAAAGACCCAATTTAAGAAGAGAGAGAGATGATGTTGAAGATAAAGTCTGCAGAAGCAGGTGAGTACCATCTATTCTCAGGAAAAAATTTACTTGTTTGTGACCTCATTGAAAGGAATGGGCAATTAACAGCAGGAAAAATAGCTAACATCACAGTCATCTCAACCACTCCAGCTCACATAACACTCACTGAAACACTGAACTTAGAAAACTTCCCACGTGATAGGACATAAAACGATGGCCTCAGACAAGAGCAAAATTTCTCGTGAGAATTTTAAACAGGTGGGAGCAGGAGGCTGAAGAATTTCTTCACAGATCTGTGACAGGGAGGAAACATGGCTTTCCCAGCAGGATACTAAAGGCAGAGCATGGTTAGAGGAGGGCCTCCCAGAGGGGACTACATCCAGTCAAGTGAAAGGGGACCATCAAGGACAGAGGTCAGGTAGTAGCTTTAGAAAAGTTAAGTGTTTTTTTGTTTGGTTTTTTTTGTTTGCTTTTTGTTTTTTTCTGAGGATTGTTCTGGCTATTCTTGGTGGTTTGTGTTTCCATATGAATTCCTGTGTTGTTTTTTCTAGGCCTCAGAAGAATATTGTTGGTAATTTGATGGGTATTGCATTGAATCTGTAGATTGCCTTAGGTAAGATAGACATCTTCACAATGTTGATTCTTCCAATCCATGAGCATGGGATATTTTTCCACTTGTTTGTGTCATATTTGATATCTTTGAGCAGTGTTTTGTAGTTTTCATTTTAAATGTCTTGCACATCTCTGTTTAGAAAGATGCCAAGATATTTCATTTTTGTGTGTGTGGCTATTGTGAATGGAATTGTATAACATTACCAGACTTCAAACTTTACCAAAAAGCTACAATCATCAAAACAGCTTGGTATTGGTATAGGAACAGGCATATAGATCAATGGAATACAATTGAGATTCCAGAAGCAAAACCTCAATTTCTCAACCAACTCATCTTCGACAAAGCCTCCACCACCTACCACTGGGGAGAGGAGAACCTATTCAGTAAACGGTGTTGGGAAATCTGACCACACACAGAAGATTGAAACAGGACCCCTACCTATCCCTATAAACAAAAATTAACTGTAAATGAATCAGAGACCTAAATGTAAAACCTCAAACCATAAGAACCTTAGAAAATGAAGGACATACCCTCATGAAAATCGGAACTGACATCCAATTCCTGAAGAAAACCCAAAACCCACAGGCCATAAGAGAGAAGATAGACAAGTGGGACTTCATTAAACTGACAAACTTCTTCAAAGCCAAATAAACCATCAAGAGAGCAGGGAGACAGCCTACGGACTGGAGAAAAGTATTTGCCCACTCCAGGACTGACAAAGGCTTAACATCTCGGATCTACAAGGAACTCAAATGTGCTAAAAAGAAAAAACAAACAAACAACCCCATTATAAAATAGGCAAAAATATGAACAGACATTTCTCAAAGGAAGACATCTGAGCAGTCAACAGACACATGAAAAAATGTTCAACAAACATATGAAGAAATGTTCAACCTCACTAATCATCAGGGAGATGCAAATCAAAACCACACTGAGATACCATCTAACTCCAGTCAGAATGGGGATTATCAACACTCAAAGAATAACAGCTGCTGGAGAGGGTGTGGAGAAAAGGGAACACTTCTACACTGCTGGTGGGAGTGTAAACTAGTGCAACCTCTGTGGAAAGCAGTGTGGCGATTACTAAAAGCTTTAAATATCAACCTCCCATAAGACCCTGCAATTTCCCTACTGGGAATATATCTGGAAGAACACAAATCACTCTCTAAAAAAGATAACTATATACGTATGTTTATCGCAGCATTGTTCACAATAGCAAGAACCTGGAAGCAACCATGCTGCCCATCAAAAGAGGACTGGATTTTAAAAATGTGATACATATACACAATGGAATTACTACACAGCCATAAAAAAGAACAAAATCATGAATTTCACAGCAACCTGGATGGAACTAGAGTCTATAATACTGAGTGACCTCTCACAAAAACAAAGGTCCGAGTATCACATTTTCTCACTCATATAATGGACCTTGAACATCCAACCTAATACTATAAGAAAATGACTGACAGCAGTGGGAAACTATGCGGGGGGAGGGAGATGGGATTAACGAGCAAATATCTGTCTGGGGATGGGGAAGCACCTCTTATCAATAGGGTGCCTGAATGAAACGTATCTGTATACCTAACCCTTAACTGTACCCCACAATGTCATAATAAAAAATATTGATTATAAAAAAAAAATGTTCAACCTCACCAATCATCAGGGAGATGCAAATCAAAACCACACTGAGATACCACCTAACTCCGGTCAGAATGGCAATTACCAATAACTCAAAAAATAACAGTTGCTGGAGAGGGTGTGGCGAAAAGGGAACACTTCTACACTGTTGGTGGGAGAGTAAACTAGTGCAACCTCTGTGGAAAGCAGTGTGGCGATTCCTAAAGGCTCTAAATATCAACCTCCAATATGACCCTGCAATCCCCCTACTGGAAATATACCCTGAAGAACACAAATCACTCTATCAAAAAGATACCTGCACACGTATGTTAATCGCAGCATTGTTCACAATAGCAAGAACCTGGAAGCAACCATGCGGTCCAACAAAAGAGGACTGGATTTAAAAAATGTGTTACATATACATGATGGAATACTACACAGCCATAAAAAAGAACAAAATCATGAATTTCACAGCAACCTGCATGGAACTAGAATCTATAATATTGAGTGACCTCTCACAGAAACAAAAATCTAAGTATCACATGCTCTCACTCATATAGTGGACCTTGAACATCCAATGTAATACTATAAAGAAATGACTGACAGTAGTAGGAAACTATGGGGGGGAAGGGAGATGGTATTAATGGTAGTAAATATCTGTCTGGGAATGGGGAGACACCTCTTATCAAAAAGGGTGCCTGAATGAAGCATATTTGTATACCTAACCCTTAACTGTACCCCACAATATCATAATTAAAAATATTGATTATTAAAAAAGAAGAAATGCTCAGTGGATTTCCTTTCTAGAGGGATGTCCTATGTAAAGGAATTGATTTTCTACTGGGATTTTTTTCTAGAGGGATTGACTTTCTAGAAGGTTGACTTTCTAGAGGGATTTCCTTTCCAGAGGGCCAAAGAATGATGCCATGTGCTTACTATCAGAGTGTTTTGAGAACATTAGCCGAAGCTTGAGCAGAAAACTGCCTGGCAGAGCAGAGAATCCTTCATCACCACCACCTGCCCCTGGCTCACTCTCTTTTCAGGAAAGGTCAGTTTTGCAAGAGTTCAATAACAAATTCCAAGGCATCCTCCTGACATTTCTGATTTGGCGGGTTTCAAATTCTTTTTGTTTCCTAATCTTAAATCTGGAAAGGGTGTCCATTTTTCTTCAGTAAATGATGTAGAAAAATATGGCATCGACACAGTTAAATTCCTAAGGCCCTCCAATCTCTACGAATGGACCGAATGGCTGGTATCATCATTTCCAAAAGTGTCTTGAACTTGACGAAGCTCATGTTGAAAAATACAGTTTATGTTTCACCTTGCATCTTTGTTATGCATTCACATTTCAAAACTTGAATCATTCATATATGTAGCTCCATCCTTTGGATTAATCCATTGACAGTCTTTTCTCATGCTTATTTCCATGGACCAAATAGATCTCTCATCACAGTCCACCTTGACTTGACTTGCTCACTTTCATACACCTGCCATGACAAAGGGCTTTCCTCCTCCCGACCACCCTGTCATGGACTATAATTCCATTTTCACAGAAACATTTTGCAGGAAAACATTCACCACCCTTTTCTTTCATCTCATGAATCAATTCGCCCAAAGGCATCCAACATGGTTCAATTTTCAACACGTTTCATAGTTTCTTTTCAAACCCATTTTCTTTTCTTTCACCCCCTCCTCCCCGAATATAGCAAATCAAGGCAAACCACGAACCTTATGAGGTCTCCTCACATAATGGAAATGCTGTGTAAAACGTTATGGTCGAGTATTATTTTAATGATATTATTTTTATTGTCATATTGTTAATTTTCTCAACTATTTTCACTCCAGGATTGGTTGCTGCGCAAATGCTGAACCATGGATCCGGATGCCACAGCACGGCTCGTTGGGTTAGGTGATATTGAAGCTGAAATAAAGACAGTCAATCTACCCTGGTGCCCAGAGCTCAACCCGAGCTGGGCCCTGCTAATTGTGTCTTGCTAACTCAGTCAGTGGCAGGGTGAGGCCGCCCAGAGACTCTGAGAGGTGGCAGGGAGAGTCCGCAGCCCCAGCGCTGGGCGGGTCTATAAGGCCAGAACCCCGCCCTGGGAATTCATTCACGTTGGACAGTCCTCCTAGGAGCTCTCTCTGGCCAGGGGGTCCAACCTCGCGGCCAGCCCAGCCTTGATAGCGAGAACCGGTGCGTCCAGCTCGCGTGTCCCGAAACCCGAGGCTCGACTGCCGCCCAGGAGCGATACTCGCCCCTGCGGTTGGAGGGACCATGGCGGCACCCGGGACGCTGCAGGTGGTGGAGAAGCTGCAGGCGCGTCTGGCCACCAAGACCGACCCCAGGAGGCTGTACAAGTACTTGGAGAGGCTCTCCATCCTGCCAGTGATGGCGGACATCCTCCAGAAACGCGCATCAAGAAAACAGTGAAGAGCCTGAGCAAGGACCAGCGCGCGGGCGGCCTCACCCGGGACCTGGCGGCCCGGTGGAAGCAGCTGGCGCTCCAGGAAGAGCCTTTCTCAGAAGCCGCCACCGCCCCTCCCCTTTGCCTCCCCTGGGGAGGAGGAGCTTCAGGGGGCTGCCCAGAGCGCGGACCCAGTCCTGGGAACCTCCCCGGCGGTTGCAGATCCCAGAGACCAGAGCAAGAGTCGCCCCAGTACTGGGCCGGATCACGCTCCAGGGTGCTTAGACACAGGACAGGGGGCAGCAGGCCTGTCCACCAAGCTCCAGGAGAAGCTCCCTGGTAACCTGGAGACTCTGGCTGGAATTCGGAGCTCTCTAAGGCTGCTGGCAAGCTCAAGAGCCATAAACCAAGCTGGGGAGCTGGCCACCCTGAGCTGCGAGTAAGCCCTCTGCTGTGACCAGATGCCCAGGAAGAAGAAGATGCAGATACCTCCCATCCTTGCCCTGGAGGACGCGGGACTTGAGGCCAGGGACTCCACAAGCACCAGGCAGGACTGGGACTCCTTTCAGAAACTGTGCCAGCTCAAGGGACACAAGCCAGAGGAGCACCCAGAGGCTGTGTTCACGCTGTCCGCCAAGCCCCACTCCAACCTGGATGCGAAACTACGAGAGCTTGCTGTCCGCCTTTGAGGCGGTGACCTCCCTGCAAACGCATCCCACAGACCCATCGACACACGCGGAGGAAGAGGAAGAGGAGGAAGACAAGGAAGAGGAGGACCCGGGCATTACAGGATACAGAGTGAACTCCAAGATACAGGTCTACACAGGGCCCCGGCATGCCTTCTCGCTCCAGGAGCTACCCCTACACAGTTTTGGAGCAGACTCTGGAGGCCTGCATGCCTGATCAGCTCCTGCGCCTGGAGCAGCACCACCTGGCTCTGGCTGGGGACACCCGCAGCTTGTGGGACAAATCCTCTAACCTAAACTTCAGGGAACACTCGTCATAGACCATGTACCTGCACCTTCAGAACTCATGGGAGCAGCGGCTGTAGGCTGTGACTGCCAACATCTGTTCTGTGTGCGAGGCTAGGTCCAGAGGCCAGCAGGCCCAGATGCTCTGCTTGGGCTCTGAGGCCAGGCTGGGGCTACATGCCGGGCAGTCAAGCAGCCTTCAGCAGCAGAGGCGGTCTCAAGGCCGCCGCTGACAGTCAGGTTCCTGCCGGTACAGACACCATCAAGGCTCACTTGGTCCCAGCTGCCAAACCCACCAAACCTACTGCTGCGAAGAAAATGACCCCCCTGATGGCCAAGACACTCCAAGACTTCAAGAACAAATGGTCTGGAGGATAAGCTGGGGACTGGATTTGGAGCTGGAGCCTGGGGCGAGAGGAAGACGGTCGGTGCTGGTGGGGACTGACTTCCAAGGAGCCAGCCAAAATCATTTGCTTTGGAGAACTCTGGAGCTTGCATCCTGCAGTGCTCCAGAGCTGACCCTGTGTCCCTGCCCTGTCCCCCAGGGCCATGCCGCCTGGAGAACACTTGAGAATTCAGAAGAGATGGGATCTCAGTAGTGTCACTGAGGACTTTAACATCAATGACACTTTTGTTGTTCATGCAGCCTTGTGTAAATATGACCTAGTTGACTTCACAAATCTGATTCCTAGATTGCAGTTGCTTTGATTAGTAAAGAGGTCAAATCAAATATGAGTGATGGACTTATTTTTCTATTTGGAGTCAATCAGGACTCCTTGGGCACAAACTCAGAAGTCATTCATTACAACTGATCAATCAGACCACATAGAAATAAGAGACATACTTTGGGAGGTTGAGGCAAGAGGATCTCTTGAGTCTAGGAGTTCGAGATCTGTCTGGCAGCATAGTGAGATCTCATCTCCATAAAAAAATAATAATTAATAAATAAAATTTAAAAAACAATCAAAACCGGGTACAATATAGGAAAAGATGGTTCATGGGAAAGTAAACACAAATGACTCAAGGAAATGAAAAGATACTCAGTGTTTCCAAAGTGCAAATGAAAGCCATAATGCAATACGATGTTGCTCCTATCAGGTGAGTCAAGTTCAAAGACAACTACAATTATCTGCTGTGTTGGAGTTGAGCAGCACATGTGATGTATGAATTGATGCAACTTCCATGGGAAGAAAGACTGCAGAACTAAATGGGTAATGACCCACCGAAGCAGCTCAGATCAGACCACAGCCTCGGTGTCAATGAGCCCAGAAGATCAGAATTTGTCATCAATGCCGATTTCCCTGATTCTGCCCCACCTTCCCCACCCCTGTGTCCAAGTCAGGATTAAGCAGAGAATTCCAAACACCCCAACTCTAAAGCAAGGCAATGTCTCCCAGATATGGAAAGATAATTAGATATATTAATATAATGTGTCTAGCTTTTTCTGAAATAGAGAGACTTTATATTGTGAATGGATACTATTAATAATTCCATCTTTCCTCTCACTCCACCCTTCTAATGCCTGAGTCAACCAAAATCCAAGGATACCTTCCGAAATGTTACCACCTCTACCATAATCCTATCAGAGTCTGAAACAATTTGCAAAGAAAAGGAATGCTAATCCCCACATAAATAGGTTTTGTATCTCACTTCCTATACAAGACAGAATGGTATAAAAACCGCAGTCAGAAATGAACTGAGTCATCTGTCCTTTTCCTAGATAACCTCTTGGCTTGTCCTGGTCAAGACCCAGAGGCTGAAGCTATGGAATTTTGTCTGTGAACGTTGGAAGAGTGGTCTTGGAGGCAACCATGTCCAGAGTCATACATAACACCATGCCTGAACCAAGAGCAGGTCTGGGCCTGGGCACTCCATAATTTTGCTAGGCTGAGCCACCAAACTGACCAACGCCCTCAGCTCTTCAGGAAGGTTGATTGGTGCTTTCAGGATGCTGAGCTGGGAGTCCATCAGGCTTGGAGATGTTCCCGGAGTTGTGAGGGGCCAAAAACACTGTCGAGAGTCACATGTCCAGGAGACAATGGCTGAAACCACAAAGGAGCTCCAGTCACCTCTGCATGAGGCAGATGGTACTACAGGAGAGGTTGTATAGGTTTGGAAACAGCCAGGAGATGCCACCACTTGGGCAGGTGGACAGTCAGATGCGCAGAGCTCCTCCCTGAGCCCAGGCTGCCCCCCGAAATGGCTAGAAGCTAAAGTTTTCAATGTGAAGGAACCCACAAGGGAAGGGAATACCAGCCTTGCTCATGGCCCACAGCACCACCATCTTCAGCCAATGTCTTGGAAGGAGGCTGAGACAGCCTACTGGGATCTTTTAAATTGTCCCTATGGTCTTTTGTACTGGAACTGTGTTCGGCATACATTAGGCCCTCCCTGCTGTGAAGATCATCTGTTGTTTTTATTTTATTGAGTTACCAGAAATGTTTTTCAATTAGAAAGACTCCATGTACTAAATAATATCCTACGGAACTCTTCTTTGAGATAACTCAAAAGTATTATGGTTCTTCTGTTGAAGTTATACACAAGAATTAAAATGTTTTCCTTATTCTACACTTTGTGGAATTGATTAATTGCTGTTGGTTAAATCAAGATAAGAAGTTTTGTGGTTCAGCCTGAAGCAGAAAGGGGTTGGGACTCAGCTCACAAGTTTTTTGTTGTTGTTGGTTTTGGTTTTGACTCTGATGTCCAGTCCAGGCTGTGTGCAGTGGCATGATAATAGTTCACTACTGCTTCAATTCCTGGGCACAAGTGATCCTCCTACCTCTGCCTTCCAAAATGCTGATAAGTCACCATACCTAACCTCAAGTTCTTATTAACAGCTACGTCTGGCTGGGCACCATGGCACACTCTTGTACTCTCAGAACTTGGGAAGGCTGAGATGAGAGGATCGTTTGTTAATTGGAGTTCAAGACTAGCCTGGGCAACATAGCAAGACACAGTTTTTATAAATAAAAAAATCAGGTAAGGTGTGTTGGCTCATGCTTATAATTCCAGTTCTTTGGAAGGTCAAGGCAGGAAGCAGATTACCTGAACCCAGGAGTTTGAGAGTAGTTTGAATGTAGGTAATTACTTGAACCCAATTTTCCCCAGTAGAAGGAAACACTATATTAATTGCTGTTTTGATCCATACCAAGAATGTGAAGTTAACCTTATCTTTTCGCGGATTGAGCCATTTTCCTGCCAGCCTCAAGTCTTCTCCCAAATCTCCTTTCCCCTTTCCTCCCATTCTTCATCATCTCAAACGTCACCTCATAACTGCCATACACACAAGTCCTCTTACATACACACATACCCCTTTCTTCAAACCTGGGTTTCATTCACTGCTGCAGTGCTATCATTTGGGGCATTTGGGGCTGTAAAATCAAGTATTAAAGTTGGCTGTCTTGCACAGGAGCTTCTCACTTTCTTGTCAGGAGGTCTTTGGGCTCTTCGATCCGTAATGCAATCTCTTCACTAGGGTGTGCCTTTGGTCAACTTCTTTCAGGATGGGCCAAGGTGGATATTGACAAATGGAGTCCTCCTATGATGCAATTATCTTCCAGTCTTCAGGTCACTACCGAGATCTCCCTCAGCATAGGACCACCTACTCAAGCAGATGAGTACAGAAACCAATGACTCTGAGCTTGTGGATCCCATTCTCTTCACCACTTGAAGCTGGAGGTAAAACTCTTGATGTACTTTCAAGACCACTCACAGTAGTGCCAGGGTCCCCGAGACCTCCAGCCTGGAGACCAAGGGGTTTCAGTACCTGGCGGTACCATTCTATTTCAGCAAAGAGTCTTCTCTCTCTGAACCCCAATACCTGAGAGCAACGTTCCTGACCCTGCCAGAGTGGCAGCACCTTGCATGTCACCGTGGCGCTGGCCACTGAACTTTCGGAGGAAGACCTGATACCCAAGACCCCTGCAGGAGAGATAGACGCTGTCACTTCCGAGGAGCCCAGCTGATGTACTGCCCCTCTGCGTCCCTGGCTTTTTGGCCCGGGTTCCCAGGCAGAAGACTGGAGCCTCACAAGTCTGATGTCAGAGACTCTCTCCAGAGTCCCCCTGCTGCTGAGTCCTGACACTCACTAGTTTTCATCCCCAAGCTTCCTGGTGGCAGAGTTGACCGGTGGCAGCCAAAAACCCCATGATCCTGCTGCCTCTTTTGCACATGGACCCATGAACATTGAAAGCTGGACTTGACCCTCCATTGTGAGATCCTCTGCCCAGGACAGTCGCTTCTCTGAGGCCTCCTTCTTTGGCCAAGTTCCACCCCCGAAGCTGTAGCCACAGTGTGTTTTCAGTAAATTGTGCCTCGAGCTACCCTAAATAATACAATTGTTCACCAAGGCAAAATTCTTTCTCACATGTTTCTGGTCTTGCTGTTTAAAACACAGGGTTGGTGGGGGGGGGGTGCTGTGGAGATAAGTGGGAAGCCTGTGCAGTGCCAGGACCCAGACTAAGATAGGCTACTTGGAGGCTTCCTGGCCTGGGAGTGTGGAGGCAGTTGGCATCTCCAGTGTACAGGGGGGTGGGGGTGTAGGAGGGCACTCTGTGACCTGCGTGGACAGTGGTCACACTTAACTATCCACACCGAGCTGCCATGGCATCCTGGAGACAAGAATCCTGAATTTACCACTGGTCCCTGAAAACGCACCTGCTGGTGCCTCCTGACCCTTCATCCCCGAGCCCAGCTCTGAATCCTGGGGCATCTTCACTTCCTCTCCCTCATTTTCTCCAGCAACCAAACACCCTTCCTCCTTACATTCTTCCAGACACATCTACCAGCCTCCCTGGGGCCCTAACCCTTCAGGCAAACCCATCATATGCACTTCAAGTCTACTCATGCCAAAAACAGCTGGCTTTTCCTGGGAAGAGTGTGCCCTTAAGGGCGGCAAGTAGGGGGAGGAGTAGTTAATCCTGGACACAAAGCACAGGAAGAACCAGAAAAGGTAGATTTGGTTACTGCCCCCTACCTCAGAGCATGGTGCTGCCTCTACAGTCTCCCTTCCTTGTCCGTTGTTGCTCTGAAATAGATGACTGGATCCTGATACCACAGAAGGGGTAGAACCCCCTTAGAGTGACCTTTCTCCTACAACCAGCATCTACCTCTGAAATCCTAAATTTTCTGTCAGCAGATCCTAGACCCAGTGGTCAGGTTCACCCTTCAGCCTCAGCTGTCAGTTTTTGATGTCCTGGCCCCTGAGGTTTCTTCTGCTTCTTTGGGTGATACTTTGGGAATTGTCACTATTACCAAAAAGAGCCATGCTTTCTCTCAAATTATGAGATAAGAGAAGTTGTGCCTTCAGAGCATGTTGTAGTCATTTTTTTCTTGGCTTTCTCCTTTCAGGATAATGGTCCTCCAATTAAAAATTACTTTTTCTCACATATTTCTTATTTACTTTTGGGAAAAGACAGGAACATGAGAGTTTATATGTTTGTGTGCAGGTGGTGAGGCAAGCAGCTGAGATCCAGGAAACTGATAGGTACGGAGTCAGGAAATGCTGTGGGACCTTTGGTGTCTTCCCTGGGCTAAGCAGGGGGCAGGTGATGTGCAAAGAGGCTGTCCAGGAGGAGCCTGGCCCATCTTTAAACTTGCCCACCTGTTCTCAACCACAAGAAAGAGACCCAGCCAAGGCAGCATCATCAGGGATGCACCGAGAAATTGACTTAGCCTAGGAAATTCTTGTGCTCCATTGCCCAGACTTCTGTTCTATGAGAGCCCATGGCAGGCTCCTTGTGACATTTGCACTTTCCACTTTCCTCTGCCCCGGCCTCTTGACTTTTCCTTCATTTAACGGCCTCACCTATCCTGTTCCAAACATACCTATCTACCCAGATTTACCTTTCGCAGGAGCCCTGAGCAAATGTCAGCAAGTATCCCTTCTGCTTCCTCTAATTAACATAAACCCTGCTGCCCAAACCTAGTACAGGGTGGAGGTTGAAGGCATTAGAGATAGGTTGTGGGAAAATGGTCACACACCTATCCAGCTGTATAGGGGGCTCTGCCTCCTTCTGATCCTTACTCCTGCCTGGGGGAGATAATCAGGTTCCTTTCTTTTCGTTCCACATTTCCCCAAATATGAATGGGACTACCACCTCATCAAGTTGCTAAAAGGAAGAACTGACTTCAGAAACAAGTCAAGCAAGATGTTCAGCACTTCAAGGGAGAAGCATCTAGGAACACTCTCTCATTCTGTGATTTCTGAATTCCGAGATACGTCAGGCCCCAGAGTCCCTCTGAGTTGCTTTAGCCAAGTGCCAGCTGTGGCCAATAGTACAGGTGTCAATACAGAAATTTCCTCATATACAGAAAATATGAAACATTGATATTCAATCTTAATAGACATAGAATTACCTGCCAAGCTTTTTTCACTCCACATCTTCAAGCGACATCATGACATTTCTTCATTTCATTTAACAAGGCAAATCTCCCAAACAAAATATAAAATTATTTATTTCCACTTTTCCTCTGGTACACATTTCCCAGTTTTTAGTTTTGGCTACCATCATGCCAGACTATTTAATATTAGTATGTGAGTGTGTATACATGGGAGTGTGGGGTTTGCATCTAAGCACTGCCAGTAGATAAATTGTGGGTAACAAGAAAAGGCACATTGTAAATGCATAACATATTTGTATTACTGTATTTTTGTACCAATACAGTACTACTTACAGTCTATAAAATATATATTCCCCTACAATGTGAAGATCACTGGCAAAGTCCCTCCGAAATATATGATGAATTTATGAGGAATGCAAAAAAGAAAGCAATTGTTTTAATTTATGTGCATTAGCCGGGCTCAGGCTCGGTGACTCAGCCTGTAATCCCGTGACTTTGGGAGGCTGAGGTGAGTGGATTGCCTGAGCCTGTGGGTTTGAGATTCGCCTGGGCAACTTGGTAAGACCTAATCTCTACAATAAGTCAAAATGAGCCAGGTGTGGTAGTGCACGCCTGTAGTTCCAGCTACTTGGAAGGCTGAGGCGGAAGGATCGCCGGAGCCCAGCAGGTTGAGGTTGCAGTGGCCAGGAGCGGCCACAGCACTCCAGTCTGGGCGACAGAGTGAGACTCCAACTCAAAAAAGAATAATAATAATAATTTATGTGCATCTTATTTCCAAGCATTTGAACATGTTTTAAACCATCTTTTAAAAAATAATATTTTTATATATGAATGATGTTTGACTTTTCAGTAAACAGAGAAGCTAAATGTTCCTTGGCTGGGGAAAAGCTGAAAATTCTAACTGATGTG
The DNA here is from genome assembly GCF_000164805.1 of Carlito syrichta. NCBI lineage: Eukaryota > Metazoa > Chordata > Mammalia > Primates > Tarsiidae > Carlito > Carlito syrichta. The sequence goes on from NW_007250813.1 coordinate 25,201, forward strand.
GGTCTGAAGCTATCTTCAGTTTCTTGTCATGGAGAGCTTTCCAGCAGGCAGCTAGAAACATGGTCACTTGAGCCAGCAAGGTAGAAGGGTCAGAAAGAAGGGATACCTGAGGACAGAGGGGAGGTTTATAAAACCAAATATTCAAACTGTCTGTGGATCACCTTGTGTGTCCTTCATAACCTTAATGACATCTGCCCCATGCTCTGCCATCTCCACTGCATTTTCCCAACTTTACAAAGTTTTGGATCAATATATTGGTTGTAGGGGGGCCAGTTGTAGAAAATACCTGTCACCATTCATAGTCATATTAACATGGGTGTAGAAAAGCCTTCCCTTTTCATGGTGGGCAGGAGAAAGCTCTGGTCTCAGGCATGAGTGAGTAGACTGTGTCCAGAAGCTAATGACCAAGGAGCTGTATTTGCTGGTGTAAAACAGTCAACCATAAAATCGGGCAAGTCCATTAGTGGAAGCAGGATAGGTCTGGCATTCATTCCATAGTGGGAAATCTCTCTCTCCAATCATTTTGATTCTGACTCTAGTGAAGCAGCTGCTCTTGAATCTTCAGTTACGGATCCACAGTGATATTACTATTAGATACACTTCATGATATTTAGCAACAAAAGGGGACTATTCCATGTGGCAATCTGGACTGAATGGCAATCTGGGTGTCTGCTACAGATCAGAAAATATGGAATAGGTGGCAGAGGCCCCTCAGAAGCAGATATCTGAGTTAGAATCAGCAGGTAAAAAGTACCCATTAAAGAACATGGAAAGAAGTCAGTAATGGAAAATAATCTACCAAAGAGCTACATCATTAATTGCCCTTCCATGGATTAAAGGCATATGCACATAAAAGTGTAAGTAACATATCCCAAGATGTCTTGGTACAGGAATTCACATTAAAATAGGAATAGATTCTTCCTGGAGGAATCCCATTAGTAGTAAGAAAAGCAGAGCAAAAGGGAAGAACTTAGATGATGGTATAGAATTACATAAGATGGGAGAGGATTCCTGTGAAAAACACTGGAAATGGTGTCATGACCTCAACCCCTTTGCTCATCAGGTATGGAGAGCACAGCAATGTTGAGTCTCCCCATGATTCACAGTAACTCATGTATACACAATTAGAAAAACTGCAATTGTAAGGAAGCTCTGGGGCCCTCCTCACCCATCTCAACATGCTGGTTGCTCCTAACTCATTAGCCTAGCTGATTCTGAAGCTTGAGGCACTGGGATGTCAATCCAACTCCAGCATGAACTTGCTTAGGGATCTGG